>NW_010972609.1:3485345-3575888 GCF_000737465.1 Haliaeetus leucocephalus
CCCCCCCCCCCCCCCCCGGGGTAGCCTATAGCTACTGATGATTGCAGTGTAACAGCCTATAGAGAATGAGTTGATAGTGTTATTCCTGTTTCCAAATTCCCATATGTAAATATCACCAAAAATAAATAAATCATGTCTTAATAGGAAGAGCAAGAATTAGTCCTTGATGCCTTCCTGGTGTTAGTAGAAGTGAAGAGAGCTGAAAAATACGGCTGCTGGTCAAAAAAGTGTCCAAAGAGAAGGCAAATTTTCCAGTAGAAATGTGAAATGGAAAACCTTCAATAAGAAATAGGAATATTTTTACCTGGAAATGATGTTAAGATCCTGGAAGTTTAGTCTAGGGTGTAAATGATTCCCTTCTCATCTGACCTGTCCAGCCTGGTCAGAATGCACATCTCATCATGGGACTCGTGATCTCCTCTGCCCGGAGGATGCAATTACTGTGTAATGGAAGGTCGTCTGGTCTGCTGTAGCCAGGGAGGACGATCTGTGGCAGCTGAAGTACAGTGTCATCTAACAGGATAAAAATTGGCATGTTTTGAAATGTTTTGAGCATTTTGGCTTTGTTCTTTGGGTGAAACTTTTAATCTGTGGCAGGTAGATACATAACATGAAATTTCACGCTCTCTTTTTTTTTTTTTTATGTACCTAACTTTACTTCGAAAAAGCTCTTTCAAAGGAGCGTTGTAGTCACTGTACTATCTTGTCAACTTCTCGCAGGATCAACTCTTAAAGCCTTTTTAAAACAATACAGTCCGTCCTTTCTTGACATGGTTTTCTACTTCTGTTACAAAATAAGCTGCAGTAGTGTTAGCAACTCTTACGCTATAGCTACCCATGCACGCTGGTGTAAACCATTTGCCTGCTGTGCTCTGTCTTCTAAAATACTATGTAAAAAGCACTGGAATCTCATAAGTAAAATGAGATATGTGAAGTCTGATATGCTAGAATTATTTTTTCAAATAGCACATGACTTCACAAAGCAAGCATATTATCTTTGAATAATCTGCTGTATGTCTACCAGTAAAGTAGTACTGAGGTTATTCACTAGATATTCAAAGTAATGCAAGTTTTTCAGTGAAAGCATATTTCAAATTGTTGTCAAGATTTCTATTGATTTCTCTTTTTACACAGATGCAGTCTATACTATTGCACACTTTCTGCCATGTTAACTTTCTGTTTGCTGTTCAGGTAGAGAAATAACAGCAGAAACCTTTATGGAGAAATTGGATAATGGTGCCTTGCTTTGTCGGTTAGCTGAGACCCTGCAGGAGAAATTTAAAGAAAACAGCTTTGATGCAAACAAGCCTGCCAAAGTAAGTGTCGGTCAATGTTCTAGCATGTATTACCATAATCTGAGGTATCTGACTGTTTTGGTGCTGAACTTTTTTGTGCAATTAAGAGACTTCATTTGTGGAGGCTCTGTAAATGGGCAGGGAGGTAATTGCTCTGTGTAGAAAAATTACAATATAAAATTGGGGGAATTGATACTACTTGGGTAATTATTAAGGTAACTATGAGAGGCAGTTAATAAAACAATGACTTCTAATATGTGGAGGATAAGACATAGAACAAGATCTTGCAGTGTGATGTGGTAGCTAATAGAGAAAATCTGATCCTTGTATTTATTTGCAAGGGGAATATTAAGTAGCTGTGGGAGGTGCCTTTTCCTCCATAAACAGCTCTAGGGAGGCCAATAATAAAATTCTATAGCTAGTTTTGGTGCCTTGAGTTTAAAGGTCCTTTTGGTGTGCTGGAAGGGGTTCTAGAAAGAGTTGCAGGAATGATGTGGAAAATGTGAACCCTTAGAATATACTGAAGAGCTTTGCAAAGATCAGGTTAAGATCTTGCTTGACTGCAACTTCCCTTTAAGTTATTTTCATAGGACGGTCTTATTGGGAGAAATTCAAGAGTGCAGCAAGTTTCTTTCTGGGAGAAGTTAAATTAAGTCGTTGATACATTAATGCGTTTACTGTGAAACTGTTTTTATTTTTTGTATTGAATTCAGATACTTCTTCCTTGTAAGCTGAAACGGGCAGATACACAGCGGGTAAAAAAGACCCCAAGAGCAGAAATCACATAATGCATCTTCTATTCTTGGTGTTTTCATAACTAGTCTATAGCAGAAATTACGGCCCGGCATAAATTTTATCGGCAGTTCTGAGAACTGACAGCCTTGTGTCAGCTGCAGCTGCATAAGTTGTTTTTCTTGGTTTCAAGCTCATAATTGTTGTTGCAGAAGAAATTGTCTGGACTGAGGCAGGCTTTATTTATTTAATTAATTATTTTTAACCTTCTGTGGTTTGAGGTGGGGCAGGGGCTATGCAGGGAGGTGGTGTTTTCTTGCTTTGCATTTGTTGGGTTTTTTTCCTAAAGAAAAAGGAAGAGATAGGTGGGAAGGAAGATAAGTAAAGTAGAGAAAGAAAGAATCCTACCTCCACAAAGGAGGAAAAGACAGCTGGAACTCATATTTCATATTTCAAATTATAATCAGGGTTTGGTTAGTGGAAGCACTGGATGACTTCTGAGTTCCTCCTTATAGTACGGTCCAGCTTGTCTTCACCTAAGGGGTGGCCTGTTAGTGTCATGGTAGCTCCCAAGTTGAGAAAACACTTATGGCAGTCTTTTTCGATTGAGCCTAGGAACTAGCTAGGCAGAAAGAAGCGTTACTTGTTGTTTTGGGTTTTTTCCCCTTAACAAACAAACAAATCAACAAAAGGTACCATTATTGACCAAAAACTACTAAAAGGTTCAGTGAATACCCTAAAGGTACACTTGGCTACATAGTTCTAAAACATTCCCTTTTCATATCTTGCCCGGCTGGCATACTAGAAAATCAAATCACAAAGTGTAAAGCATTTTTTTACAGACTGACATCTCAGAAAGCCATGTCTGTTTAATATAAAATTATCAGGAAAAATAATAGTCATAAATTCTACTACAAAGTTGTAGTGAATATTGAAAAATTCAAATAATATGTTTTTCTTAGATATCTAACTACTGCTTTGGGGGCTTTTGGTTGGTTTGGGGTTTTTGTTTTGTTTTGTTCGGTGTTTTTTGTATCATCAGACTTTTGCCTGATGGTGGCTCATTTGGAGAAAGCTACCGTTTGGATAGATAACCCAGAAATGTACCAATGTTTGGTACTTCTGTGCTTTGCCACTGAAAAGAGGTTGACCTCCTTTCTTGTATTGACTTCCTCAGCTGAGAATACGGCCTTCTTTCAGTTAGCTGATCCCCTTTTTTGAACCTAAGTTACATTAGAAGCCAATTAGACATTTGTAATCCCATATGTTGTAATTATTTAGCTTTCTTGGTCTTTTATTTGTCAAACTGGTATAACAGACAATGCAATTAAAGTGAAAAAATTCTGCTCCACTGCTATTTTCTTAATGTATGTTATTTCATACTTGGTATAGTAAGAATTCAAAGAAATGGCAGAGTAATAGATTTGTGTCATTGTAGACTGCTAGGGAGCTATTAATCCTTTCAGATTTTAATTCCCTGTGTAGCAGTCCTGGGCAATAGGACTAGTCTATACATTGGAAAATCTGACTTGTGGTTCCAAGGAAATTTATAAGACGATTATACTGTATGAAATTTAGCATAGTAAGAATTCCACAATCCTCCCCTGAATCATTATTATGCACTCTGTTAATAATACATGTGGAATTTTGAAGCCACTTGGCCATTTCTCTGTGCGCAGGAAAACAGAAACATTATGGTCTTTCACCCAGGTGCCCTGGTGACTTCACTGGCAGCTGGAAGAAGCTGCTGACTTCTGTAGAGTTCAGCCTCTATCAAAATAGATAACATACTTTTCTATCCATATATGTAATTTGTAATTTTTTTAGATAGAAGCAGACTGATATAAAATGACTGGCTGCCAGAAGGATCAGCTTGCAGGGAGCACCAGGTTGCAGCTGAGTGAGGGAGACAGGATAAGGCTACAGATAATAGGGAGTGTGTGTGTGTGTAATCTTACTAAGTCCCTCCACAAGCTTGAAGATTTGGTCTGTTTTCATAAGTGAAGTTTTACCTTGTATGTGAACTACTTCCTGGATGGCAAAACTCCATAAAATATTTTGGTCTTAGAGGAAGATGATAATCCTGCTCTGCTTGATATGTACTACTGATTACGAATTGTACAGCTCTTTGGGGCTGTCTGGCCAGTTTAGCAGCTATAGCAACACATGTAGGAAGACATTAAAAACTAATATTGCATACACTGACTCATCAGTTGTTTGCTGCAATTCCTTAAGTTCATATTGCAATACTGTACAGAATGGCAGAGGTTAAATCCTATTGCTTCTGGGTTAACTGCTTGTGCAATATGTTTCTAGTTGCTGTCAGTTTTGCAGTTTGTTTCTTAACAGAACTGTGTCATTCCCTTTCTTATTAGGGAGGACTGAACTTTCGTCAGCTTTCAAGGACCCCCTAGGTCAACATCAGCCTTTTTCAGTGTGGAATAAATCAGGAAAGCATAAACCAAAGAAGCGGTGCATCCCCAAATACCGTGTTTTCCAAATCTGGAAGGAAGATGGTAGTTTTGATATAAACACTTCCTTTTTGTGTCATGTGGAGACACTTGTGGATGCTGGGGACATTTTCAAAAGGTTTAGGAAACTACTGGTAATATGACTTGGGAATACAGTTTTAAGAAACTGAAAAGGAGATTAAAAGGTGTGTGGTGCAAAAGTGAAGTCTTCTTTCCTTAAGAGTCAGAGGAAGGCAATGAAGGAGTAACTTTTTATGAGTGAAGGAGATGAGTGGAGTAGCTTTTTATGAGTGACTGGGTAGGTTAGGATTCTTAGCGTTGAAAGAGGTAGCATGAGGGCATATGATGGAACCTGCAAAATCAGGAATGGCACAGTAGATGTTAATTCTTTTCTAGACAAAAACTATGGGATTTCGAACGAAACTAATAGGAGCCAAACAAAAGGGGGTCCTTGTTTACGAACCGGTTGGAAATTTCTTGCCAATGAGTGTTAAAGTTTACCTGGGTTCAAGAAAACACTGAATAAGGTAATGGAAGAGAAGGCTGAATACACAGGAACCCCATCTAGAATCATAGAATCATTTAGGTTGGAAAAGACCTTCAAGATCATTGAGTCCAACCATCATCCATGCCCACTAAACCATGTTATGGAGTACCTCGTCTATGCACTTTTTGAATACCTCCAGGGATGGTGACTCAACCACTTCCCTGGGTGGCCTACTCCAATGTCTGACAACCCTCTTAGTAAAGAAATTTTTCCTGATGTCCAGCCTATCTAGATGAGGAAGTCCCTGTATCTGAAAGTGGTTGGACCTTGAGAAGGTATTGGGAGGTGTAACATGTTTGCTGTGGTCTTAGTCTTCCCTAGATACTTACGGCCAGTCTGCATCTGGGTTAGATGAACCTTTAGCTGACCCAGTAGGGTCACTCTTACATTCTATGTGTTTTTACTTCTTGGGGCTGAATACTTTGCTGGTTGTGCAGGTGGACATGGGCAAATGTATCCTTTCACAAGGGTCAAGCTTCAAAGAAATTGTTTTAAATTAAATTTGTACTTTTTGTTTCTGTATAAAGGTGCCTCTTCAGGACTGAATCCCTGCAGCCAAAAATAGCACCTGAGTCACGCTCTGCTTTGGTATCTGTTATCCAGGGGAGTAATGGGTGACTGAGAGCACTGGAGTTTGGCAGCCTCTTGTGCCATTTACGCAGTCTCTGCTCATTGCCCTCCTGAGCTTAATGCCATAACAAGCACTTTTGGATATCATAATAGATACTCTGAATGTGTCCTGCACAAGTCTAGCTCCCTGACGTTGTCGTGTTTGATTGTTAATCATTCAGTAATAAGTTATTAAAAGCATTTCAGTTTCTAAAGATGAAGCATTTAACAGTTGTTCATTTGCAAACCCCAGAAGACAGTGTTCTTCATTGTTAAGCAGCTAAACGGTGCTTTAAAATCTGTCAATTCTGAAAACATTGATGTTGTACCTTATCCTTTGCTTCAGACAGACAAAACGTTGAGTTTAAATGAAAATGGAAATTTTAAACAGGGAGGGCAGTATTAGATTGGTGTGACTGTATGATATATTTTTAAAGAAGTCATTTTTTCCCCTTTTTGGAGATTTTACAGTCATAAATAAGTCTAATAATGTACATTTTTGTAAATGACAAGGAGATGACTGATATCGATCTTAATAAATGTTCAAGATTTGTATGGTAGTAAGTTGTTGGAACTACCTGTGCTGCTGCTGCTAATGATCTACTGTCTAGAAACTACAGACTTATTATTATAGCAGGAGTTATTCCGTAAAAGTGATTTCATGTCACAGGATGCCATTTTGTAATTTTCTCCCATTGGCTTGGATTTCATCTCCATGCTCTCCTGGCAGTATTTTACTTTTCCTGTCAGATAGTTAATTTGAGAATTTCGCAGCTGTACAAACAAATTCAGAGCATCAAGGCATGTGCAGTTTGCGCATGGCCTACATTTGCTTGGGCTTAGTTTAGTAAGCCCATTAATTAAGATTTTAAAATAAACATAAGTAAATTGTGTTAATAGTTATCACCATTTTAATAGGCAGGGCATAGTAATCTGCCCACCATCCTTGAAGCTGCCTGTATATTTATGAACATTCCACTGGAAACAATGTTTTCATGGCAAATGAATGAAAACAGGTTGAAGCTGAATAATCCTTTTTCTCCGAGGTTCTCGGAGGTTAATCAGATAAATCTCAACTCAAATCTCTCTTAGAAATACTTTTGAATAATGAATTGGAATCTAAAATTCAATGTCATTTTCAGGAAGCCAGGATCTAGATTAGATTTGGCCTATAAAAGAAATTGAAGTACAAAATAAATCCAGATGCAAATATTTCTTAAGTCGTAGAATGTTTAATTCAAATATGCATTTAATTTTATTCTTCCAGTGGGAGCTGATTTAATAAGACTAAACTGAATGTGCACTGAAATAAAGCTGTTGTGTAGAAAACAGCAAGTAAACTTTGTCCTTGGATGTGCACGTGCACTTCCATTGAAACTGTCTATGAAACAGTAATTTCTGCACACACGCATTCGTGTATTTCCTAACATTAAGAAATTCTGTCCATGTCTCACCCGTAGTCCTAGTATCTGAAGTGTATTTTGCAGCTGTTCCATATCCAAAGGTTTCGCTTGCCCCTGGGAAATGTACTTAACGGATCTGATACTTGGTGGGTGTAGATCACTGTGACAGCATTGGCTTCTCAAGTCATGTGGGTTTGTGTAAGGTAAGATTTTTGGCCTAGTGAGAGCCCTCTGAGAGTCACATTATGCATTTTGAGAGTTACAATTAAGAGATCTAAATTGCTATTTGGGATTGAAGTGTTTTGACCTTAATTACGTTCTAATATTGAAGTTGGATCTCGGAGGCGAAACAATTCAGCAGGTTCACAACTGAAAACTCACAGTTTGTTTTAAATTTCAAGATGTTTATGTTTCTAAAGAGAATTACATATATTTGTGGAAGTAGAGGCAGAATCCTGTAAACTAAAGGACTTGAAAAGCCAGGGAATTGATCTGAATTCTGTCAATATTGAAAGAAGGGGCTGGTGGCAAAAGTACAAGATTATAAACTGGAGGCCAAGTTAATTTCCCATCTCAGCTGTAAGCTTATTGTTTGCTTTTGGGAGAATACATCTCTCTACTTTCATTTTCCACATCTGTAACCTGGGAATACTGTTCACTGTACAACAGTGGCTTGATTTGTGAACACCTGTAAAGTGCTTTGAGCACTTTGAGTATTGCTGCCCCATTTGGTGAGCCCTGATTAGTATTAGGGAGTTGCCATTACGAAAACAAGTTGATATTTGACTCTGCTCATTTACAGGAAACGTGGAAACTCGTGGTTCTCTAAATATAGACAGGAGATAGACCTTTGCTTGTGAATCTACTGCTTCAAAGAGCTTTGTGTCTGCTCTGCAATGGAGCCGCAAGAAAATGTAGGGAACCTAGTCCTCCTAAAGTAGAGAACCTGGACCAATGGTTTAGGATTTGACCCATTTCCTGAACCGGTGAGAGTTGGGGTTAAATAACAGCTCTGGGATTGCTCTAACAATTTATAAGAAAAAAAGATATTTTTTTTTTACGCTTGTTCTATCTTGTCAGTCATTCCTTTGCATGAAGGGAATTACGTGAATGGAGAAATTATCAGAATCCTGGAGGTTCACAAGGAGTGACAAATGCCTCTGAGTCTCCAAGGCGTGCATCATTGAAGAAAGCAAAATGGCAGCAGTTTAGAAATAAGGAAATTTGTTTTTAGAAAATCTTATGTATCTTCACATGCATATATTATCACATAGGTTAAATGACAAATTAATATGATACTGTAACCCTCATTTGTAAGTAATCCAGGAAGATCCATTCAAGTCTTGGACAAGGTGAGACACTTGTACAGATATTGTAACATTAAATTGTTATTTTTGTTTACAGAAGACCATACACATCTGACAAATTGTAGGAGGTGTAATAGGTCATGTTAGTATATTTTGACTTAAACTGGTCAAATATCAAATCAGGAAGAGAACTAGGAAAATATTTAATAATTTCCCGAGGCAGCTAGCTTGGCTGGTGGACAGGAGGCAGGCTGTGCTTGGCATAATCCAAAGACTCAGTAGTTGGTTTAAGATCTAACTAAACCTGACAACAATAGTAAAGACCACAGCATTTTTGAAGGGCTCTTAAAAATGAGGAGGCTAGTAAAAAATTCTTTGGGCTAGATATTATAGTTTGTAAAATCAACACTGAAGCTCTTTGAGCTTCCCTTACTGGAGTTGTCAAAGAGCGGGTGTGCATTAAAATTATTCAGGATATTAAAATCCAAATATAGGCCAAAGCAGATAACTTTATTTTTCTTCTTCAAGTAGGAAAGGTCCCTAAGGTTCCCTAAGGAAATCTTCCCTCAAGTAGAAAAGGTTTCCTAAGGAAATACTCCTCTCGACAAATGATTGAGGCGCTGTGCAATGAAAATCAGTAATTTTATCATTTCCTTTCATTTGGTCTTTCTGAAACATAATGATACTTTTTGAACGTACTGCATCAAATTATTCTCAATTAAGAATAAGACGAACAGATTCCTCAGCAGAATCAGGTATGTGTGATTGCTATGAGAGCATCCATAGGTACAACAGAGAGAATTGCTTCAATGTTTTAAAGTTTGGCAAGGGTATAAATTTTCATGCCTGAAGGTGTAATTCAAGTTCAAATGGAAAAGGCTAAGAATAAATTTTGTCTTTGGACAGTCTCTTCTATTTTTTTTATCTGCTTTGAAGTATCTTCCTTTGAAGTACATGGATCTTGCTCTTCTTAGACCCTGTATGGCCAAGCTGAAAGTCGGATCTAATCAACATGGTGCTTTTATTTTTACTGTAGGCTTCAGTTTCTCAAGGTTACCTGTGTCCTGTAGATGGGATGGATTCCCAGCAAATACAGTATTCTGTAAGCTTGGTGCCTTGAGCCTGTCTGCCTGGTGTAAAGAATCCTCAGCTATAGCAGAGCCATGTTCAGGTGGTCCCTGTAAGTTATAAATCTGACTCTCCACTTGAGAAATGCATGAATGTGGTTAGGCTATGAACAGATTCTTTGTGGTCTGGGGCAGCAATTTGCTTGTCTGCACACTTGTACTTTCTGGAGACTTTTGTTTTGCAGTAAAAGCTTGTGGAACCAATTTCTAATCATATACAATATAGATATGGCCCTCAGTTACTAGGGAGGAAAAAAAAAAAGTACAGCATTGTCTTTTTATGTATTAATCTTTATAGCGGCAGACTGATGTGGATATGAGAGGAAAAGAATAATCTTGCAAAATGACTCACAAGTGCTAATCCATCTGGAAGGAATCATTTCCACAAGACTGTAAAGCTGTTTGTTAGAGAATTCCTTGTACCTTTCTCAGACATGTCAATAGCTTGCTGAACTTATGTTCAGCTGGATTGCTACCAGGTTTCTTGCAGATACCGTAAGATTTGCCTGCAACGGGTCATGTGGACAAACCCGATGTGCCTCAGCAAATAACTCTTACAACTACAGCTTTTCTGCTTGCAGGAGGCTTGCATGGTAGGATAGAGTTCTGTTTCCCACCAGACCATAAGAGGAGATGTCTGAACAAATGTAGGATATTATGCGGATGTCTGCTTGGCACCTTCCAGGTGAATACATTGAAGAACGTCTTATAAGCTTTTAGGTGCACTTTAAGCCATGTGTTGTGTTGTGGGCAGAGCTACACAATCTTGGAAGGAGCACTGAGGCATCATGTCGTTCCAGATCATTCTTCCCACTGATACTTCTTGTCCTTGGGAAAGCATAGTTCGTTCCCGTGTTTGGCTGGAGCATGATTAATCTCTGTGTGAGCTGGCCCTGCTCTTGTCAGTGATCCTGAGGTAGTGATTTTCCTGCATACCCCTCCCTCGGCTCCTATTTGACATTGCAGAAATAATGAGAATTTGCATCTCAAGGTAATTGTCATGGAAAAGGCAGTGCAGATTTAAGCAGTTAGCTGCATGTTAGCTTCTGCTTTGGAAAATATCATAATGATTCAGACTGCAAATCAGGTCAAGAGGAGAACCAAACTTTGATTTCTAATGATATCATTTAACTAGAAGACGTGTCAAGTTTTTTCTAGAGATATTTGATAAACATTGTTTTTGTATGGAATACTAGTGCATCTAAGTATTCATAAAAATTCATTCACTTCATAAAATTTGTAGTAAAACTGGAAGTTTTCATAATACTTTTACCATTACTTCGGTCCAGGTATTGCAAATAGGGATGGCATATTTTCTGAGAGAAATACATAAACAGCCATTTTTAGATTTGCTGGATTTTGCCTCTTATATGAAATGCATTGTAACATTCCTATTATTTATTTTGTTAAGTCTTTAAAGAAAACTAAAAATCTTTGTAACAGATTTTTCTATGGGGCTTTTTATGTAGAGTATTAAGAATAGTCTGGAACAGAAACATAAGATTAGGGACTTGAATGGAAATTAGAATATATTTTTAAAAGCTTGAAAAAAATATAATTTAAACCAACTATCCTCAGCTTCATTGTGCAAGTCTTAGGTCAAACTTAGTAGTTTTTAGGGAATGATGAAAAAGGAAGAACTACAGAGTTTGGTCCATTTACGAATAGTGAGTCTTGAATTTAAAATAATGAGGCAAAATTTCTGAAGGAGTGGGAATAGTGAATATACAGCCATAAGTTGATGACTGCAATGCAGAAGGAGAAAACAGAAGTCACTTTGAGGCATAAACACCAATTTATAGATATCATAATTATGTCTAATTTGTTTATTTAAATAAAAACATATTCCCATTTGGACTTGTATATGTAAATTGGCCCCAAATGCTTCAAGTATACGGTAGAGCTTTGTTTGCGACTTTAGAGGCTGATTTAAGTCTGGTTTGGAAATTTGGCTGTATAGATTAACGTTCCAACATGTTTTTCAAATCACGGACATTTTTAAATTCTACGCCAGTTTAGAATTCCCAGGGGTCTAGCAGCTTCCTTGTGGTTTCTAATTGGAAAACTCACAGAAAATCAGATTCTTTATCATAAAGGCAAAGATGCATTTTTTTTCTTAAAGATGAATGTACAGGGCTTTGGAGAATCAGATTTACCTGTGGTGATCTACATGGGAAATTATTTCTGAATGTTTTTGGCATCTGCATAAAAATTGTATCTTTGTTAAACATCTGGAAATTGAAAAAGCGAACAGATAAAGCATCTGAAAAAATTCTGTCTTCCTTTAGACTGCATAGATCTTTATCACAGTCTTCCTTGACACTTGGCTCGTGTTAGGTAAAGCACCATTTGGAACTAATCTTACAGAAAGGGTTGGGAACCCCCCACCCCGCCTCGCACTTCGAAAGGTCGCAAAGTGTGAGATTGATCATTGAGAGAAAAACAGGAGGAAAAGGAAGAAGAGGCGTGACTGTAATACAGCAGTATACCCAGTTATAATTATTACATCAAGGAATTTGAATGGCTTCTGATACTTGTTATTCAGACTGCCAGTGAAAGGTTATCCACTATAATTCCATAGATCAAAGAAATATGTTGGCTATTTGAACTGTATTACACCACACTGTAAGTGAAAGTATGGAAACATCTTTTGATATGAAATTTTAGAACCTATAATGTGTTTTGATGGACTTCAGCATTCAGAGTGAAATTTTCTAAGCATTGTCCTTAGCTTGGGTTCTTCTGGAATGATTAAGAGGAAAAAGTGACTTTGAAATTTCTGAGACTAAAATGAGTTGCTTTTGCCAAAATTTAATATTTTTCGTATTTAACTTTAAGATTTAACTTTAAGAGAGAATCATATCCCCTTCAAGAATATTATGTTTGATAAGACATCATTGTGGGTTAATAAGAAGCTTCTTGAAACGTGACCTATGAAAATCCACTCAGATTTGACCAGTTTCTATCTCATGGAAAAATTGCTACTTATGTGTGTAGTTGCCATGTTCATTCACATGTCATGCTGTATGACAATGAAATAGCCACAAAAAACTTACTCAGATGCAATTCTCCTGGGTTTTTTTCTCATTAAATTACAATATAAATGAGGGAAATTCAGAAACTAGGATTCTTCAGCTTCTTCAACTAATTCTGTGTTAATTCAGCTCTGGCTTCTGTGGTTGTGATAGGGGAAAAGCTCATGATCATGTATCAAAGATAAGGTGTAATTGTCCTCGGAAAGAGGAACTATGAGAATTGCCCTATTCTGTTCTAATCTGATATTATCTAAGAAGCCTATGATGAAATGCCAATTTAAAAAAAATCTCCATCTAAAAGTAAGTTCTGAAAACCAGAGGTCTAAGGACAAACAAAGTACAGAGCATTTATTGAATGGGAATGAACTACTGAATCCCAGGCTTTGCCCCTTGCATTTGTTTTCAGGAACACTGCAAGGAGGTCTTTGCCATGACTTACCTTAGTGTCTCTGTCTTAATTTATCTGTTTATAAAATTTTAATAAACTACTTTTATTTTTTTATTTTGATTGCAGTCTCTCTCTTTAATGCTATTTAATGGTAGTCTCTCTCTAATGCTATTATAGCATTAGAAAAAAACCAAGCCACCTTTGATTTTTGCGTTTGGCCCGCTAGTGTTTTCAGATTGTAGATAAGTAGAAGTAATGGATTTTAATTTGTGGTGCATACGTGCCTGGAGATGGTAAATTACTTCTACAAGATCTTTCAAAGACTATTAATAAAAGTGAACTTGTCAGTAGACATAGATATGTTAGAGTTTACATCTGGAAGTTTTGAAAGTCAATTTATAGACCTACTCAAGACTTTGGAGGATAGTGACTTAATCCCATCCTCAATTACACAAATTAAGTGGGCAGGAACAAGGTCTGACATCTGTTTAAATGGGCTCTTTGTTATCAGCTTCCATTAGTTGTGCCTCACTTGCTCTCCAATGGAAGGTTCCTGGTCGTTGGTCTCTGTGTTATCCAGCTGCCCAATAGCCAGCCTCTCATAGGTGACCTTCTGATTATGGCAGATGTCATGATTTTGCCACCATACATTGAAATGGACGTATCCCTTGGTTACATTTAAATTAGTTATTAGTCAAATAATCAAATGCGCTTAAGCTGATGAATGAAGCTTCTGCTTTGCCCATTTTTTACATTATTTACTTCTGGGTATCCCAGTTGTCTGGTGCATTATATGCGAGTTGAATCACTTCTTGTATTCCTTGACTTGCTAATACGCTGCTAGAAGTAGGAGTTCCAGTGTTTCTGTTAAATTAGTTTTTCATAACTATTTATTAACGCCATCTTTTTTGAAATGATAACCAATATTTTCTTCTTTTGCTGTGTGACCCGTAAGCTGTGTCAGAATGCTTAGAAGAACAAAACCATGAACAACATCTTAACTTTTAAAACTATACTGTTCTTAAATTAATCTTATTCTCCACCTGTGCTTACTCTTAAGAGGTTAAAACTAATGCGACATGGAAGAAGTGGGAGAATGTGTTCTACTTTGATACTAATAGCATGGCTAAACCATTCACTTAGCTCTGTATTTATTTTAATATGGTAGTCTGTATGTTGATGTAAAGCCTTGATGATGTTAATTATTTTTATTGGCATATCATAAATCCGTTGGGTATTCCAAAGTGATCACAAATGCTTTCTTAGAATCTGGGAAGTTGATAATGAGTGATTTTTGGCTTTTGATGATCTCTTCAGTGAATTACATAGGGTAAAAATCTGGTCAACACATGATCTTTAAAATTGCAATCCAACCTGCTATTCCATTAAAATGACATCTCTCTACAGTACTTAATGTGACAGTGCAAAGACTGTATTTCACTGAAGGACAATGTTGTGCCAGTTGTTAAGTGAATTGCTTAGGGATGCTTTCTTTGTTGTACATGCAATGTCATTTTTCATTAATCTGGAAGCTGTTCCTGGTTCCGTGTCTGCTGAAAAGTTTGGCAATTTTTATTGATGTCTCCTAAGCCTTCAAAATTTGCATGTTGATTTTTTTGTTTGTTTGTTTTTAAATTTTCCTGGATTTTAACTTTTATTGAGGCTTTGGGAGGGCTGGGGGGATTATATATTTTTTTTTTCCTTAGGTTTTATTTTTTGCAGTGGGAAAAGCTTCATTTTAAATTCTACGTATGTATTTCCATAGTTAGAGTTCCTTCTGTCCATTTTGCATATGCATTTAGCACATTCTTTTGATTGTTGGTCCAGTTGTTATATTTGGAAAGTGTTCTCTCCCACAGTAAATGGGGTAGGGTGAAAACAAAACTGGGCCTGCCTTGCCAAGGAGTAGTTATTTTACCTTGTATATATTACAGTTTCATTTATTTAATGTCTAGTTCATACTTGTCTCTACATTATGGCTATTCACTAAACCTGAATTTTGGCACTGCAAAGCAGTCTAAGGTAAACTTAATTTTTCCTTTGCTTAAATGACTGTCTGGGACACCAATTCTGTGATTTATAAATGGAATCTGAAGTATTTTAGGTTTGAGTTCCTGAAGAATTAAGAATAGCAACTGAATAAGTGATGGTTGGCTAGGGGTATTGTCGCTCTGTGGTAAGGTGAATTGTAACAGCTTAGTAAGAGTAAGTTCTTGTAGCCCTGAGCTTCAGTTCATGTATGTTTAACAAATTGATAAAAGACAAGGAGCGCAATCATATTGACAGAGAAGACTGTGGCAGAACTTCTCTTTTGTATTCCCTATCCTAATGAACTAATCCAGATTTTATAAGGGGGAGGGAGGCTTTTCTACGAATACCTGAGCAAAATGAGGGAAGAATTTAAGAAGAAGAATAGTTCTGTGGCCGGTAGCAAAGTTAAAGGCAAAATTGTAAAAAGTTCTGAAACAGATACATGTTCTGCCTAGCTGATATACTCACATTTCAGTGTGAATTTATGCTTGCGTGACACTAAAGAACCACATGAGAAACACTGCTGCAGTCAGATACTGAAGTCTTCACAGTGTAACTTTTCCTGTTATTTTGGTTAATGTAGGTCATCAGGTGATAAAAGCAAATTTTTCCTATGAGCGCCTCGCTGACTGTAATCCTCTTCCATAACAAACAAAATTGCTAATCTTTTTCCTTTTATTCACGTGTGAGTGACGGTTCAAAAAGTTGTGAAATCGCCTATTCAAAGAGGGAAGTACGATTAGGAATCTTCAAAATATGGCTTAAGTCTGCTATTAAAAAAATGGTGTTTTGAACATGTATTTGTGGACCCTCGTTTTGGAAAAAACAGTACGAGAAATACATTTTTCCATGTGATTTCAGAGCATCGGTGTAAGACAGTCCCTTTTGGGTTTAGAAGTGAACCTGACAGCATTTTTCCAGGATTGCATCATATGTTTCACTCACACTTTCACATCCTGCATTAAACCACATGCATGCACATCAACAAGACAAGATTGTAAAAGGAGTGTAACTGGGGAATTGTTTTCATGATACTTGATAGGAGTAATTGCGGCCACTGCTGTTTCAAAGCAACTGCGGTTATACTATACTATGTCAACAAAAGTCACTTTTGCCATATGGAAACCTAATTACTTCAGAATGATCTGTTAGAAAGCACTTTTGAGATAGGCCATTATACAAATCAGTAAAAAATATTTGTGCGTGAAACCTTTCTTAAATAGGAGCTTTCATGCATTTTAGGTTGAACATTACAGTGACAGTTTTGGAAATACTTAAAAAGTAGACTTCTGTTTAAAAGGTGGTAGGGAAATTTATTAGGTGATAAGAAAATAAGAGTATTTCCCTATGACTTCTGTGATAAACCTGATGGTGCTATTGTTGAATGGAGAGGAGATTTTTTTGCTGTTCTCTTCAGCAAGACCCTAATATTGTGGGAAATGGGATGAAATATAGAATGCTACTTCTTAGTGAGATCATGCGATGCCAGGGATATTTATCTGCGTAGTATTTGTTCCATAAAATGACTTAAAGCTTTTTTTTTTTTCTCTTTTTCCTTCAATAATGTAGGGTTTTTTCCTTCTGTAGTCCAGGACATGCCTTGTTTTTACATTTGGGTGTTTGTCACTTCTGAGTTGTTTAGGGCACCTATTAATCAGACATCTTTTCTGTCACTATGAAACTAGAAAATATCACAAGTTTGATTAGTTAAGTGGGATAGTTCTGTGCCTAGGCTCTTACTATTTGCTGTTGGTAGCTTTTACTACCAAAATGTACTTCTAAAAGATGCTGTAATCTTTATAATTATGAAAGAAATATTGCAAGCTCCATGAATGTCTAAGCTTCGCAGTGAAGCTAGGTTGACTGATGTATTTAAAGGTCTGTCTTAGTTGTCAAGGTCTAGAAGCGTAATTTATGGATATTCCGTTACGTACATGGAGTTTTAGGTGGTTTATTTGGTGACTCTTAACTGCATAGATTTCGGACACATAAACCATCTGTTCTGAATTGCTTTTCTTGAAAGCATGTCTATATTCAGTCATTACGATCTACCTAAATCAGAAGACATAAAATATTTAGAACCAGATTTATTCACGTGGTGTTAGTACTGGGGAGCAGCAGCGACCCAGGGGAAAACTAGAGTTTTCTGCATTCCTGCCAGGCGTTGCAATGCCTTCCCGATAGCCCCTTAAAAGAAAGGCAGTGCGGGTTCTTCTGGCTATCTCCTCGCTTCTAGCTGCTTTTGTACTGCTGAGGGCATCCGTGCCGAGGAGCAGCTCCGGGTCTCCAGGACCAGTGCTGCAGAGTTGCTCCTGCCCCGTGGGCTCAGGGCTGAGTAGAGCAGATTGGTTGTGCCCACACTTGGGCCCAAGTCTCATCTGATTGCCAGATGCCAGCCACCAGCCATATAGCACAATATTTCTTTTTTTTGTGGTTTCTTCCTAAATTTCCTGAAATAATACGAGGCTTTTATCACAGACTTCCAGAACAGTGTTCAATACCCTTAGCACGACATGAAAGAGTATAGGCTGGTTATCAGGGGAAGTGGCAGCACAGAATCCCCCGGGCTGGAATTGGAGAACTGAGTGGAAGAAAACAAACCTGGTACGATTTCACCTGTAATGCCCTTCTGAGCTGTTTGTGGGGTTATAAACAGTTTTTGTCTTGGAGAAGACTCGCTAGTTTTCTGCAAAGGAGAGCCTGAGAGCAAAGTAACATATAGGCTCTGTGGAAAATCCAGAAACGAGAACTGAAGAGTGAACCGGGAGGTGACAAGATTTAACACTGCAGGTCTGCATTGAGGCGAAAAGTAACTGTAGCTTTATCTCCTTTCCATGCTCTCTGAAGTAGCTTATGCACAAGTCTGCGAGTGCGAGGAATACTGGAGCTGGCTTCTTGTCCTCTTGTTCCTGTCACAGTGCTGCTAATCCATTATAAGGTCGTCCATGATTTGTGCTCTAAGTTGGACGTGATCATTCAAAAATTCCAAAGAGTGTAGTTTAGTTTTATCAGATACAATTTTCTGGTCTCCTTACGTTGACCTGTTAACTCAGTTGGTTCCAACATCCACGTATCGCTTCAGATACTCTAGTCCAAGCAGAGGTATTATGGGAAAAGAATTTCATTCTGTTTGATTTGAATGGTGTTAAACCAATTTGTAGCTGCTGGTAATTTGGTTCTGTGAGAATGTGATCCAGTATGTTGCATGTACAGTGGATGTTTTATGTTATTAGTTTAAGATACAGTGTTATGAAATGGCACCTCTCTGAATCTGCTGACAAGATAGAGTTGATTATAAACCCCAGCTATGTATTCCCGAAGGGACTGTTTCCACTGAAACACTAAAAACCACGGAATAGTTGCTGTCAGGACCTGAGGGAACCAAAATACTGTAATAGTCATGACCAGCCTCACCTGGGACCACAACCTGCTCCCTCTGCCCGTGGCCCAGGAGGTCCCTTTGACCTCAGGTCCGCTTCTTGCCTGAGCCACGCTGTGGACAGACCATCTCCAGCCTTACTTCGTGCTGCCTGGGCTTCATGGCTAGAGCCTCAGCTTCTGCCGTAGCCTCGTGTCCAGCCTTGTCTTCTGCTGTTTTCTGACTTGTTTTCCTGAACAGACACTAGAGCTGCCTTATCACCTCATCTTGTCACAGGACAGATGGTTCTGTCACCAGCACTGCCTTAGTTGGCTGCTGCGGGACTGCACCGTTGCCAGTGAGAGCTGCCGCCGCCTGTGCCGGGGTCATCCTTGGCTTTTGGCTTATCTTCCCTGATGGAGCAGCCCAACTCTTGCTGTTTCCCGTCTCACTTCATGCTGCCGTTAGCCAGTCGAACATCCTTGCCCATGCTGCTCGTTCCTCTTCTGCACTGGAGGAAGTAAGGTCAGGTTAGACCTTTGCTGTGGAGATTACTTTGAAGGAGAAACCTCTCTTAAGGGTTTTGCAATGTTTTGTGTAAGATTTTAGTAGAAAATCATGAAACAAAAGGCTTGTTTTGACAGCTTTTCTCCAAATGCAGACTGGACTAAGTTGACCTTCCTCCAGCAGGCTGCCAGAGAATTTTGTGTGACTCCTTTTAACAGAAGTGGGTGCTCTTTTAAGACTATTAGACTTGCCCAATTAAAATCTCCTCAGAAAGGAGTGGGGGGCAGAGGTGAACAAATGCTGCATTACTTCTTTCTTAAGGCTGTAAGTCACAAGGGGAAATTCAACGTGTGAAGCAGTGTGTAGAGTATAATGAGTATTTGCCTCAGGGTACGGATACTCATTGTTTCTTTGAAGAAATCAGTGTGATGTGAAAAGGGTGCTAGTCTAGAAATGTGTCTAGGGCTAACAGCTTTTTTCTTTCTTTCTTTTTTTTTTTTTTAATTAAAAAAAAGACAAGAAAAAGCAGCCTTGGTCTGTGAGGAACTGAGCACAGCCTGCTCCCCGCTCCCCTAGGCCGACAAATGAAAAGGAATTTAAAATAATGGTTAACAACTTCCTCATGCTCTGATCTGTAAGGTTGTTCCATATCTAGAGCCCCTTGGAAGAATTCAGGTTTCACGGATTTTTATTTATTCTGAATTTAGTGAACAGCTGTCCTACTTTCTTCCTCCTTCCTGTCCCTTGTTCAGGATGGTCCAGGAGGTGATGTGGTATTTGTGACACAAGGTTTACTTGGATTTTTCTTTAAAATATCATGTAAAACTGGTCAGTGTTTTCTGCTAATACAATATAGAAAAGTAAAAATATCTCCTTGTAAATACTTTGAAACATAAGCATAATTTTTGGAAAACAAGGGAATGTGAAATAGTGCGATTGGAATAAGAATCACGGAGGAAGGAGAGCTAGATGGTGATCTGAAGAAGAGGTCTAAACATTTATAAGGCATGTGTGTATGTCTAATAGAATTTATAAGCTCCCATTGACGTATTGATGAAATAAGTAGAATGGTGTTTATTCCTGTAGCCATTCTATTAGCAGTTTATTTGGTTCATCAGGTATATAGATGTGAGTAGTTCTGTGCATGTAGATGTATTCTGCAATTACACTGCTGCTATCATATGTCTAATGTGAGGGCGGTGAGGCACTGGAACAGGTTGCCCGGAGAAGCTGTGGCTGCCCCATCCCTGGCAGTGTTCAAGGCCAGGTTGGATGGGGCTTGGAGCAACCTGGTCTAGTGGAAGGTGTCCCTGCTCATGGCTGGGGGTTTGGAACTGGGTGATGTTTAAGGTTGCTTCCAGCTCAAACTGTTCTGTGATATAGAAGCTCTTTCTAAACTGTCTTTCAGTACTGACATTAGTATACTACCAGCAGCTGTTGTAAGGGGAAGCCTACTCCTGTGTCTTTTTTTTTCCCTCTCCACATTTCCAAGAATTATTTTGGACTGTTAAAATCAGAATTTTGGACATAGATCTAGGAACTAGTAGAGACACCACTTTCAGTTTTCTACCTCTTAGCTCACTTGCCATTAACTACAGGCTCCAGAACAGAAGCAAATATTTCATAAATCAGCGTTAGAAAAGCAGTACGTCCAGATCGACATGGGGTCTGAATTCCTCCATGGCTTAGATTTCTAAAGGTACATAGCAACAATATTTCATTCTTTCTTCATTTTGCCATGAATGACGGCTATTTTTCATTTGAGGAAAGGAAACCTTAAATGAGAATTAAATGCTAAAGTATTCTTTGTATGTGTCTCAGTAAATGTACCAATACAAGCAAAAAGCTTGCTGTGGTAGTTTAATTACTTTGTTCTGTTCAGATATTGATATACTGTATCAGTAGCATCTCCTCTGATACCAAAATCGTGTAAATGGAACTACTCTGGTACAATGAGAGCCTGGCTCTGTTAGACCTTGATCTTGTAGCTACTAGATTACACTTCTGTGTTGTGGATAGGGGTTTTCCATGTGTTGTTAAGCGGGAGACAGTGGCCTTTCTCAAGTGTTTATGGTCTTTAGGTCTCAAGACCTATTGCTTTACACTATGATTCCTGCCTAACGTAGATCTGAAACTAATTCACCGTTAATTTTGGGAAAGTTCAGTTCCAAGTTTAAAGTCTGTCTTTACAGTTTTTACTTTTTTTTTTTAATTCAGTGAACTGGAACAAACGTTAAATCCCCAAACTCTAGTTGCTAATATTTCTAAGAAGTTGCTAATATTGATTCAGCTCTGAACTTCCCATTGTGTAGCCTACCATGATGCTTTTGAAAAGACTTTTCAAAAGTGACAAAGGGTGACAACTTCATGCTGCTAAATTCCCTTCTCATTCTTGTTTGCTTGGAATTCTTTAATCCACAAGGAAATATGTTGGTGGCAATCACCCATCTATGCAAAACCTGCATATTGATTTCATAATACTTGCTAGCATGTATCATTTATTTCAATAGAGAACTTCTGTTTTTCAGACCTTACCAGTACGGAAGATTCCATGCAAAGCCAATGCTCCTTCAGGGTCTTTTTTTGCACGGGACAACACAGCGAATTTCCTGTCCTGGTGCAGAGATGTAGGGGTGGATGATACCTGCCTGTTTGAGTCAGAAGGTTTGGGTATGTATTTATTTATATAGAGGTTGGTAATTTTAAATAACTTTTCTCTTGCATTTTGCCTTGAAAGACAGAATTGTTCTCTTAATAGGTCCTGACTTCAAATTTGACCTGTGTCTAACTGTGTTAATTCTGCCCCTTATCTGAAGCATGAACAAATAAAGTACACATCTTTTAAAATTAATTTAAGTAATTTTTAAGAGGAGCTTAAATGAGACAAGAATCTTGCTATGATTTCTTGCACACAGATGATTTTTCACCTTACACATGCTTTTTTAATCATGGAATGCTTTTCCGTAGTTCGATGTATAAGGTGGTGCTTTTCTGTTTTGGGAGAGCAGGATGCAAGTGCATGCTCAGTTTTGGCTGCAGACATTTAGCTGTTCGTGCAAATGCAATGGGTTGTGCAGGAGGCAAGGAAATAGAAAATTTTTCTCTGTGTCCTAGACTGACCTTTTTTCCAGCTGATTCCCTTGTGCAGCTCTGGACAAAAATTATCCAACACTAGTGCTTCAGGGTGTTCCATCAGAAGAATTGGACTACTTAGGAAATCACTGTTCTGATACTACATATTCTTCATTATTTTAACTCTTCTCTCTTCAAAAGTAAACCAAGGAATCTTACCTCAAGAGTTTTTGAGCCAAATATCATGAAACGAAGAGAACCAAATGTTTGTTCGTTATCTGAACTCAGATAAAAGCGTAAAGCAGTTGTGATGACAGACAGCTCAGTTTCTCTGGAAGACAAATGAACACACTGTACTGAATCAAGAGGCTTCTTTGTTCTGCTGCTCAAAAGACCTTGACTGCCCAGCTGAAGTTCTTATCTGTGTTGCAACTGATCTATTCCCCTTTTACAGTCTTGCTCTTCTAGCACAACTATTTCTGAAGCGGGTTTTTTTTTCATTTGTCTGTTCTGTTATCCTGTGAGATTATTTTTTTTTAAATAAATTAAATTGTTTTATATCTCCAGGAGAAAATGTGTGGCAGAGAAGAAATTAGTATCACAAAGGTAACAAATAGTAAGGAGGATATATGTATTGTCTCTGTTTTATTAATTCAATCCTCAAGATGAAATCTTTATTGGACGTGGTAAATCACGTGAAAGGTAAATTGCCTGGGACAAAGAAACTTGCAAACGCAAGAAGGAAAGAGGCACAAACCTCCAATGTCTGAGATAAACAGAAGAACCTGTGGTTAATCCAACACTTAAATGAATTTAAACTTTGTACTGCTGCGGTAAGCCCAGCGGTTTACCGTTGTTGCAATAATACGTTAATTGGATAATTGAGAGCACGTTTATAAGGAATTTTGTCTTGCATTGTTAAGAAACCAGATCTTGTTTAGAGATGGAATTGGCATAGCCGAAATGCCAACATTCCCTGGATAAGTTAATTTTTACATATACGCGGTGCTTTGCCTGCCACAGTATAACACTGAGTGCAAATGCACTTGGAAAGTTGATGTTCAAGATGACTTCCTCTCTTGGAAAACTGAAGTGAAGTATGCCCAGATACACAGTGTGCAAACCTGTGCTGTATTAGATTTGTTTGATTAGTGACTGGTTTTCTCCACTGATGGAAAACTAGATTCTGTTGTTTTCCTTCTCTAGAGTGTTAGTGTTTATAGAATATACTTGTTGAAAAGACTTATGGTGCTGGAAATAGGATTAGGAATTGATAATATTTTGACCTATTCTTCTGAACTTGAGAAGGAGATAGTGACCATGCTATTTCTAAAAAAAGATTAAAATAGAAGCTACTGTTCTCCCTCGGTTTCAGCTAGAACTCTTAAAAGTTTTGATTTCAGTTGAGGTTTTTCTAATGCATTAGAAATAATGATGAATCATAAAAATTTACCAATCTAAAGCTTTTATGTTCCTCTCTCTCCCACAAATCACTTCTCCACTGCATGGGAAATAAAAAATTCAGCAAAGGTGAGTGATATCAAAGGTTCTATTTAAACTGGTGAGAAACATGTGTGACTGACATCTAAGAGTTTGCACTGCCTCATGGAATTCTGCTGTATTTTCGATAACAAATAATTGTGGTGAAATTATGGTTACAGAGGTTTTTGTGTTTTCTTGTGTTTTTCCCCCATGGCTAGTGATAAAGCAACTGTTTTCGGTCTATATTGAGGAACCTTACTGTGTTAATGTTCTTAATTGACTTGATTTTTATCCTCCTTTTTTAATCTATTCTGCCTGCCTTATGGTATGCAAATACAGTATTATTTAATTACATGCACATAGTGATATTTTCTTCATATAAAACATTCCTGAGCCCTTTTTCTGCCAAATTTGTACTCTAACATTATAAGAGTAATTTTGAAGATTAATTGCACTGAAATGTTTGAATGATGGATTTATGTCATTACTGATTTTTGTTTTTTAAAAGTCCCAAGTCTATTCAGAGATCAGCAAAATTAGATATATACTAGCTAAGAAATTATTAAATGCTATTATTTCTCATTACTTCAAAATATATTCTCATCCTGATGAGTTCTGAAGTCGTTGAAATCATGCAAGTTTAACTGCACACAGATGCATCCAACACTCCCCAACACTTTTTAGCACTCAGATTGCAGTCGCATGAAGGTATTTCTCACTGAAATGGAACTGTGTCAAACAGACACTGTAGCAGATAGGTGCAGTCCATGCCTGAGGAGCTTGCAGGCAAGTGATGTTAATGGGAATTTTGAGTGTTCCTAGAGGCTTGGTTCTGCGAAGTGTTAACATTCTAGAGTTGAACCAGACAAGCAGGTGAGTAGACCTACTTGTCTCACTTTGTGTCCTTGTCCATCACTTGTGGACCGATTTAGTAATTTATTTAATTATTTAAAGTTAACCGTGGGTTCAAATGCTTTGTTGGATTTGGGCTTTTCAGCTGAGTTAAACAAGGAGACAGAATCAAAGTTTTTATTCAAAATAAATAGAAGTTAAAAAAAAAGTGTTGTTTGTTATGCTGGTAGATATGATTATGCCTTCTAATCAGTAGAGTTACTTTATAGATCCTGGAAAGAGATCAGTACAGAGCTCAAAAATTTGAAAACAATGCACTTGTACTACTAACTTGTAGTTAGTAGTCTATAATATGATGTATTTTGTCTTGCTGAGTGTTCTGATGCTTTAACATAGTTTAAAATACAAATTGGAAATGTAGTTTCCTGTAAAGGTTTATAATACAGCCAGGGTTGACGGGTGGTGATCTGTATGTATTTTGCCCTTTGAACTTATCTTCACGCAGAGACACGGCAGGGAAGTCTCAGAGTTAATGCCTTTGCAAAGAAAAGGTGGATGGTGTACCTGTTGTATGAGCTGCAAGAAAGACATTAGCATCTGTAACAAATATAGCAACACAGTATGTAGGGGTAATCTTGAATGCTGCAAAATAGAGGGAGACTCTGCATGCTCCCTGCACTCATTGACCAATTTAGCGTGCTTTTCATAACTGTTATTTTTATAGTTAGCGTATTTAAGGAAGAAGGAATTAGCTTTGTTTGATACCAAAAATTATGATCCAAAGTCCAAACTTTCATCATCTGGGCAAATCTTGAGATATTCTGTCTTTGAATGGGGTTCTTAGATGTATCGGAGGTCAAAATTTGCCCCATACCTAGGACTTGGAACATGATGCACTAACTCTTTGCAGTCTGAGAAGAGTAATACTGTCTGAAACTCCTCCGTTCCCATGATATGTATATTTAGTAAGTTCCTCACTGTAGGTTTTAGGGCAGCAGATCCACACAGCTATGGTAATTCAATTTAAGGAAACATTCTAGATGGAGATATTTGTAATTATGATGCTCAAGCCTGAAGAGCGTAATACTTGAAGAAAACTCTTCTTGGCCAAATAGTAAGAATGGTAAGATTTTCTATGATTGCTTTAGTTAAGTGAACTTAAAGTATAAGTTATGAACTCCTTGTCGGTAACGTAGTGTTGTTGGATGATTATAGGATTTGGAACCAATGAATATTCTGCATCTCTTCTATGATAAAGACTCTACCCAGCAAGAAAAGGGTTTGCCACCGAGTGTGCCAGCATGCTAATGTGTGTCGTTTGTTTTGGGAGCTGTTGGATGATACTGTTGTATTAATGTTTTGTGCTTGTATATTCTGTAACTGTGTGTATGTACACACAATATGTGACATGGACTTCTTCTGATGCAGCTTATTGGTTAGGGTTTAATGGACAGGTTCCCTAAACAAAAGCATTTAGTGTTTTCGTGGAAATGATAGACTTAAACAGAAACACCTCTGATCCCTATTCTAAGGTTGTTGTTTTTAAGTTGTTTTTAAAAAAAACACTAAAATGTTGATTCCTTAAAAAGATTTTATGCATAGGGGCAAATGATTTTTTTAAATGAATATTCCAGTTTCATCTAATTTGATATTACAAGATGGAAGTATTTTGACCATTCTTTCACAGTGACACATTTACAGCTTGTAACAGCATGTTACATTTTACAAGTAGTTGCATCAGAATAAGACTTTGTCCTGTCTTTCACAACATTTTACTAAACAACTCATAATATTGTTGAATATGTCTCATTTTGAGGACTATAGAAGCATCCTGGACACGTGTGTTTTTACCATTGGATTAGCATCTTAAATTAATGAATTCCAGTAAATTATTAGTGTTTAGATAATCTGCATATTCATTTTAGATTAATTCTTTACTATCCATAGATCTACTGTGTTTGAAACCTTAATTGATTTCAGACTTCCATACGTGATGGTGCTGAAATGGGGTATGGGAAAACGCAACTCCTTGATTTAAGTGTGTCATAGTGTAACTGACGCAGAAGCAAGGATATGTTTGGGATTAATTGAACAGAGTAAGTGTTGTCAAAGCAATGTGAAAAAAAAAAAGAGTACTTTAAAATCAGAAGGAAAAGTATTAAAGGAGAAAGTGAAAGACAATAAGAAGGATCAAAGGATCAACCTTTTGAAAAACTTACCCTACATGTGTGAATTCTGATGGCAATTGGAAGCCTATGATAATAAATACTAAATCCCTTTGGAAAATTTCTTTGCTTCTAGTGAGCTAAAAATCCTTTAGAAGCAGGAATCATGTTCAACTTTTTTGATTCAGTTATGCCTGAGATCTTTTTAAAAAAAAAAAAAGAAGTTTATGTTTAGAAGAAAAACTGACTCCACTAAAAATGGTTTATAAAAGTGTTAGGAGCCAAGGCTTGAAACTTGGCAGGGAGGTGTAAGAAGCTTGTTCCTGTATCACGGTTGGGCATTCTGCTAATTTAAAAAAACAAACAAACCCCCCCACACACACCACAAACAAAACAAACCCCTCACATTTGTTATTGTGAACACTCTGGGTTTAAATGTGCTCAGCAAACACATGGTCTCCATGTGCAGGGTGTGTTCCGTCTCCTCACAGCCCCAGGGTCTGGTCAGCACTGAAACCAGAGGCTGTTCTTCCTCGGCTCTCTGCTTCTCCTGGTAGCATCCAGGCACTGGGGAAGGAAGCAGTGAAGGATGCCGAATTGTGACGAACAGCAGGTAGGAAAGAAATGAAATATAAGGAAGGAGAACAAGGAGTGATCAGGAGAGGAGGACCCGTAAAAGGAGAAAGGGGCAGCAACAAGATGGAATCAGTGCGGAGACAGAAGTTATAGCCAGGGAGGAGCAGGCATAAAGGCTTGCTAGGTGTTGAAAGGGAAGTATTGTTAAAAAAAGAGTGGCTTCAAGTACCTTGAAAAGATGCAGGCAATGACGACAGCAGATAAGAAGGATTTGACACTAATGAGATGAAAAGCAAAAGGGTCTGTAACTGTCAGGATGCCTAAAATAAGCTGGACTTGTATGTACTCTTTCTAAATCTTCACATCGCTTTCTTGTCAAGCAGATATCATCAGCGAGATTCTCTGGCAAGGTGGATATTTCCGTTCATCTTATGCAGTAGATCTGTGTAGCATATGTCTTCTACATTTACAAATTGCTATTTGCTTATAGTCACCTACTCGGACGATTCACCTTGCTAATGTTTGATAGGGGAGGACTGGCCAATGATTCTCCAGGAATATCGTTTTCTTCCCTATATGAAAGCTTGAAAAATTACAGGAAATTCTATTAATCATGCAAAGTGAAGTACTTGGGCTATAATTAAGGCTGGCTGTTCTACATTAGTTAAACTATTTAACAGTTGTGATACACCTACTGACTTTTCACGTGGTCATGGGCTATTTTTTCCTTGAAAGAGCTGTGTTCTCTTTAGGACGGACCTTGCTCTGCCAACATCTTGGTATGGTAAGGTTCATGACGTGAAAGAAGCTCTTATTGGTATGTTATTTTCTCCTCACATGCCTCATTTTTTGCAAAAATCTGAAGATGTTTGGAGAATGATGCAAGATGCTGAAGGGTAGTATTTTGATGTTGCTACTGAATGGCATCAGAAGAAGTGACTATGGCTCTATCAAGTAGCTCCCACATGCAGCGGGAGGATCCGTATCAGACTTTGTAATGGGATCACTAGTTGTGTTGGCTTTGATTTCATACAAAATGTAGGATTAGGAAACTCAACAGTACCCTGGAGATCAGGCAGTAAGTATTTTAGAATAGCACCTAGATAAGTGTGCTTTTTTTTTAATCTAATACCTATACCTTAATTCCATGTATAAGGTGGGGATAATAATAGTACTTACCTCATAGAAGTGTTAGAGAAATCTTCATTTTTGCTTTTTCTTTGAATTCTTCACAGCATACAGTAGCACTGTTGTGGAAATGAATTGTTTACTGTAGACTTTAAATGATGTGCAGTGAATTGTGTATGTGGCTGTAGACAGAATGAAGATGGTCTCTCAAAATCATTTTTTCGCTTCCAGTACTTACCGTGTCTAACTGCATATAAATTGCTACAGTTACAGAAGATGTGTTGCTTTGCAAATGTCTGCTTGCCATATAGGATATCTGGGATTAAGTAATTGGTCAGGTCAAAAAGTTGAGGAGGTGCCTATTACTGAAATGCAACTCAATATATATTTATAGTAATTCAGAAAGTGGTAGATTTAGTTCCCACAGGTACAGCAGAATACCATGGGTACAGGTGTTACATTTCAACCTGAGCTAGTAACCAGTCGCTTCAGAATGAATTACCTCTAGTCCTCAAATGATATTAGTTATTACCATATATGTATATGTATAATTACCTGTTTAGAAAACTAGTATTTTGTATGTAGTTTAGTTAGTCATGAACTGCAGTACAGTTAGAATTTAAATGGGAATTTAAATTACAGTGCAATGAGAATTTAAATGTGAATTATGAGGATTTGTACAAATTTTCTTTTTTAGTGGCATACTTATTTTAAATAATGAAATAAGTGATTTTGATGCTGTGTAATGCCTCTGAAACAGTTTTTGCCATCCCTTCTATCAAATGTCTTGAAATGCTTCGAAAATGCTGATTACCTCAACTTCTATAAGTAAAACTAAGAATGGAAGTGTAAGAATTGTTTCTCTTTCTGTTCTCTAGATGGAAAAAAGTGTGAAGGTAGCTTTTTTCAAAAAGCTTAGGGGACAGCCTTTTGAAAGTGACTGTAAATACCGAGTTTTTTCATTTATTGTAGAATAGCACCAGACAAAAAGTATCTCAAAATAAGTACTTTGAAATGAAGGCACTGGAAAGTGCTACTTGTTCCGAAAGACAATGCTCTTATTTGCTTGCCCAAGGTAATACTGAACATTTGGGACCAAGGTAGCTGGGGAAACGCAGTCTTGTGTCTCTCTGGCTTTTGCTGTAACTCCTGACCAGTCTCTTGCAAGGTGGTAGCCCATTAAACAGCTGTGCTTTTGGAAAAAAAATGAAAATTTTGGTTTGAGAATCTAAATTATTTCCAGTGGGTATTGCAGTATACAAAATAACATTTGTTTGTCTCTGAAGTTCCCGCATACATATGCTGGTATAGTCCTCAGGAATGCTAACATTTTCTTGTTAGAAATGCTGTGTCACTGTCTTCTGATCAGATGACCAGATGTTTGTTTTTGTGGTTGGTTATTGCCTGCACAGCTCTTCATCCTCTAACAATGATTTCACTGTGTCACGTGGTTTGATGTGAAATGCATGAAATGTGTCTAGATTATGTTGAGTCAGATTTGCTAAAGAACTTTGCATTTTGTTTGGGTAGAAGAGCTTTAAGTATTGACAGAAAAACTTTTTGCCTTTCTTAATCAAATCCTCTTTCAGTTCTATTTATGGATCATTTTGCAAATAATATTACTTGAGCCTCTCTTTTTCTCCTCCTTTCCAAAGTCATTCAGATGTGCATATGTGTGAATTGCAATTCAGAAATATTGGACTCCCTTTGACTATTCCAAAACCGGTTTATTCCATTTATATTTTGGGGGAATGCCTTATTTCTTAAAATCAAGTTTTATTTTGGAGCAGTCCCAACTGGTTTAAAACCAAAGCAGCAGAATACATTTCTAGGGTCATGAATGTAACACTTTAAAAATACTGACTACTAGTAAAGGTAAATGTTTCATCAAATTACTGTGTTGTGGCAAGGAAGAATATTGAGAATAGCTGAATGTCCAAGTCTGCATTTTTCATAATCTTAATAACAGATGGCTGAAGGATAAAAATACTTTTCCTAGTGCAGTGCCATTTAAGTTTTCATGCTCTGCAGTTTCACTTCTGGAAATATATTTGGATGAGATTAGAGAGGAAGAATGCATACATCTTGAAGTGCTACATATACGCTAGTAAAAGATACTGGGATAAGCATTCAACTCGCTCAACTTACCATACATTTATTCAAGTCAGTGGAGTTGGAAGCTGAAGTTGCAGAAGCTGAAGATCAGCCCCAGGGCGTTAGTTATTTAGAGATGTTTAAGTCTGTGGATTCCCATTCTGGGTCTCATACATACAGTATAGGACAAAGTAATGACTTTCAGAGCTTTAACTAGACATTGAAATATCTTTCGGGTATGGTATTTTTTTCTTCATGCATTTGAGTTAGGTGAGTCTTTAGATAACCAAAATGTTTATACAGCAGATGTTTTGACCTTAGCTCACTAAAAACACATCAATTTTGTTGCTGTTTCTTTCCTTCTGATTTATACAAATATTCACACAAATTTTTGTGTGTGTGTGTCAGTTCAATCTGATGAATAAGGTACAGATCTTTCGATTATTGTGGAAATTTCTGAAACCTGAATTCTATCCACAACATGAGGCTTTTACTGCAATAGGTATTTCTGGAGAGAAGATGACAACGTATTCATAATTCCTTTTTTCTTTTTTCTGCTTTTTTCCCTTTCTTTGTTTTGGACTTAAAGGGAGTTGATTACGCAAACAGCCATATGAGGCCTTTCCTCATTTATTGTTTTTGGATTTTGCTTATGTATTTTGCTGGACTTCTCTACAGAACATTACCTATTTGAATTGGGCCGGGGGGGGGAAGAATTGTCTTGGATTACGGTGGTATTTCTTAATGACAAGTTCATGCTGTGTTACAGCTGCTTCTGAAGGTTAAAAACTACAGGTCTTGCGTGGAATCCAGGCATGAAAACTTGCATGTATGTGTGTATATATACAGAACAAAAAGGTTTTGGGTTGGTTGTTTTTTTTTTTTCTATGATGAGCTGACTTCGTAAAGTATTCTAGTTTCATATTTGCTTTAAGACTATATGTATAACAAATTCAGGACCAAATTTATAATGAGACATATATTTGCTAATGCAATATTGTTATTTGGGGGATTTAAATAGGCTAAGAAAAATAGTGATCTAAAGGATAGGAATTCTCTTAGTTTGTAGAAAGAAAAGTATCACTTTAATGTTGTTATTTTTGACATTCAACTAATTTTAGTGTTCTGCCAGAGCTCTTGATTATTTTTACGTAGTCATGAACTGCTTGCAGGTTATCAAATAGCCCAAATAATTACTCAGTGATTTAGATTTAGAATGGTATTTTCAAAGGAACTAAAGGATAACTAAACGGAAACTTGCTAAATCGTCTGCACTTCAAGAACCAGTCCTCAATCCCATCCTTTTATTCCAGTAAAACTCCACTGCAAGCCAAAGAAAACCAAGTTTTTATCTGAGTCAAGAGTTACAGATGTTGATGATTAGGTTCCAGTCATCACTAAGATCTTTAAAATAGCTTTTATTTATAAATGTTTTCCATCTTCATTTTGCTTTTCCAGTTCTCCACAAGCAGCCAAGAGAAGTGTGCCTTTGTTTGCTGGAACTTGGAAGGATTGCAGCAAGGTAGGTGAAAATATTTAAAGAATGAAGAAATATTTACATTCTTGACAGCACTGGCTATTGAGAGACTGGCTGAATCAGCACATCTCAAGCAAACTTTTATGCTCATTAGGTTCAAGGAGAATGCTTGTCTTGATGTCACTCAAGAATATCTTGTGGGCAGTTGTTAACAAATACAATGAAATCTCTGTACCATCACCTCAATGAAGGTATTTGTTGGCTATCCTCGCATTAGGAGGGGAAAGAGTTGAGAATTTTTTTCTAAAGCTTTGAGCTGTTTCTAACAGTCAGATCTCTCTATAAACAACTGAGATTTCATTAACTCTACTGATAATAAATTGATCCTCGCATGACCTAAATCTGATCTGAGCAACACTGACTCTGATTTATTTAAATGAATTTAGCTCTGATTTTCACCAACAGAAGCAATACAAGAATTGAGTTAACAGTCTGTGTTCTGTCTCTCTCAGATGATTCTAGCCAGACTGGACCTTCAATACATTGTAGCATTATCTTTGATGTCAAGACAACAGTGACTTTTACTAGACAATCAAAATGACAGCAATTAGAATGTGATTTTTCCCTTTTTGCAGATGCAGATTTAACCAGCATAGCACGTAAGATTTGCTACAGAATGTATGAACAGCAGTGCTGCATCCCAGTCTTGCATGTAAATTGCAGTCGCATTCATCCATATGTATCAAATTGGAGTGCCTTGCTATTCAGATAGTTTCAGAAGACTTCCTTGTGGTTACAGTCAATGCGAAGGAGACCCCTGTTTATTCATAGCTTAAGAACTAGTATTTTCATGTTATAATTGCATTATGGGTATTCCTATTTTGTGAATGCAACTCACTTGGGAAGGTGCTTAACTAGAAATTTGTCTCTTGGTCAAGTTTCAGAAAAGCCCTCGCTGTCAGTGGAATCTTGCATAGGAATAGTGTTGGCCAGAAAAAGAGTTTATTTCCAGTTTGCAGAAATATTCTTACCCGTAAAACTTGGATTCAGTCCAACATGGTAAAAAAAAAATAAATTAATTTAACTTTCCATGAATAAGAAAGTATTCTGATCTGTAGGTGCTCAATGAAATTGATTTTCAGGAGTCTTAATTTACCTGAGCAAACAAACTGTGGTTTTAAGAACCCCAGCTTGGAGACAGACCTTTTAGCAGCCAAAGACCCTATACCCAGGGCATAGCTGTCAGAAATGTCTGCCTCAGGTTGATTACTTGATAGTATCCGGCTTCCTCGGAGAATGCAGGTCAGTGGTTAGGCAGCGTTGGATTCTGCTGAAGTTGTTTGAGTTAGATTAATCTCATTTTGCAACAAGATTTGATTTCTCAACAAATCTACAAGGGCATTAAGATAGAATCTTATCCTTCATGTTTGTCTTTTGTCCTAAGCTTCCATGTCTCAGATGTTCTCTGTTCCAGGCATGAAAACAAATACTGAACGATGTTTTCATTTATTATGCATATCTATCCCTTTGCCTTTAAAATACTTTTATTTTTTATTTATAATACATGTATATTACCATATATCATTAATGTATTTTCTATATTATATTTATGTTACTCTATTTTATTTTTGTTTATAGCTTAGGGGTCAAATGACATATGTCTGTCTACTTTTTCCTGCTCTAATATCTCTTTGAGAACAAACCAAACCCCATTTATAACCTTGTAAGTTTCCAAGGTGCACAAAAACTGTTGAAGGTGAACATCTGGTTAATATAATTGAAAAGCAAATAAGTGATGCCACTTTTGCCTGAGCTGTGGTAAAATAGAACTGTATGGAAAAAGGAGAATAGATAGTTGCCTCCATAAAGCATAGGAAAGAGCACATTGAACTGACATTGTTGTTGCGCTGCTTTATATAGGAGGGAAGTCAGATGAACGCTTGCTTTGTAAAGCAAACTGGGTCTGTTGACAATCTTAGGGGTCTGCTTTCCAGAACAGAGGCTGCAGAGATCTTTGAAAAGGTGCCTGATTATGTTTTTAAAGAATGAAAAGAGTAAGAGACACTGAATAACTTCTTTTTTTTTTTCCTTTTCTGTAGCTTATTTATCATGGGAAGCCAGCTCTTAGCACACTTTGCCCAGCTAGATTACTCTTAGTCTTAGGGTCTATAACTCCTATAAATCATCCTAGGCCTGCCTTCTTAATGAAAATAGGCTTGGGGTTGAGACACAAGTGAGCAGGAATGGGGGTTGTTTGAGGAGGAGATAAAACTGAGCTCTGTTCAGCTAAACTTGAACCCATTCAGCTGATACTCTGTGGATGAGGGGAGATAGGTGATAATTTACCTATGCTTTAGCAATGCGTTTAGCATATTCTCCCATAGTGTCCTTTTAGCCAAATTAGAGAGAGATGGACTGGATGGATGGACTACACAGTGAGTGGAAAACTGCTGTGACCACTTGGCTCAAAGAGTGGCGGCTCAAAGCCCAGGTACTAATAAGAATTAAAAATTTATCAGGATTGCCTGATAAACTATCCTGGATTTCAGTTGTTTATGAAAACAAAGTTCTGAGGTAATCTGTGAAATTTCAGTAGCTAAAATAGGCCATTGTGTGCACCAGCAGATATCACGTCGGTCGAGTGAACGTTTATGAGGGAAGCGTCCTACAGGATGAAACTGAGCATTGACAATACACAGGGCTATTGCAGTGGGTTGCACAGGTCCAACATTCTCCCCAAGTATTTTAAAGTGAGAGATTATACAATGGAAACAGCTAAATTATCTTTTCTGTAGAAAGAATGAAGTTCTTGGGTAACTATTAAACTCGGGGGGGGGGCGGTTAAACAAAACCCAGAGGTCTTTGGAAATTACTGTTGAGCAATTTTGAGATCTTTCTGCTATTGTATTCAACTTTTCCTTGGTAAAAATGGGAAGTGGTCTAAGAAGTCTATTGGAGATCATGTTACAGTCCAATGCTGCTTCATTTGTAGTTACAAGAAGGAAGGCTAGAAAAGAGCAGAAAAGGAAATTCTCAGCATACCTTCCAGAAGAGAATTTGTACCTCTGCCCCTCCCAGAAAACATGTGGGTTTTACCATTTCAGCTTTCCAGCAACTTTGCTTCAGGTTGATACAATATGTGGAAAAAATATGAGTGTATGTTTGTTTGTTCATTGGTTTTATTTTTCAACTCATCACCGGAGGAATTCAGAATACTGGAAGTACAGGGAACTTTAAAAATCTGTCACAATGACAAAAATTGGAGATTATGAAAAGCGGTAGAAGCCAAGAAGCAGCATTGCTGTGGAAGAGTTTTATTTGATGAGTAAGGCTGCATGCAGGTGTAGGCTTAGAGCCCAGTGGGAATTTAATGATTTACAGCCTGTCGGCATCTGCAGACAGACAGGAAGTAAATGGATTGTATATAAGTGCTTGCTTCAATGTTGGCTGACTTCTCATTAGGCAGACTGCACCAGTTAAAAGCCAATACAAGCACAGATTTGGTTCTTTGTTTTCTTCATGTTAATTTACTAGGCAGCAGTGTGACTAAATTAAAAGTTATCAGAAATCCACAAAAGATTGTATATGCGCTTATGCCCTTTCTCTGTGCACTTTTAACATTATTACGGTATTTAGCTTAGATTTTTGTAATATATTTGTTACTGTTCAATATTTTAGTGTCCAGATCTTTACCTAGGTAAGTCAGCATAGTTCTGCATTTGGGCTATGGACTTTTCTACTACAGAAGAAAATATGTTTTCATTTATGCACGTAGTTTGCTATGAGAAGCCTACCTGGCATGATAACTTTTCCAAGCTGAAGTCTTTCTCTGAAAAAGGAAATCTTTCTATTTTTCTGGGTTTTGTTCAGTGTTGGCAAAGAAAAAAAAACAGAGGGGGATTATTGGTGATTAGGAAAATGGGATGGGCTTTTCGACTTCTGACATCTGTCCAAGCTCTGCTGCTTGCTGTGAGATACTGACTTAATCACTTGCCATAAAGCTTTCAAAAGCAGGCATTGTTTTAAAGAGCCTTGCTCTCCAAGTGCTGTGTTTGAGATGCTGCATGCCAAAGTTGCGTGTATTTTGTTTTAGTTGGAGCTACAAGTGTTTTGCCACTGTAAACAGAAGATCTGCTGTCAAAAATCAATTAGAAAAAGCTTTAGCCACTTCTGAAAAATATTGGCCGTGTCTCAATTTGTTTGTCTATAAATTCAGTGCAATAGTTGAGACCAGGATAACCTTTAATCCCTTTTCATCTGGATTTCTTTGAAAAATACTAACACAAAATATAAGTTGTCCTGTAATTTGAAAGGATGTTGTGTGGAGGAAAAAAAAAAAAAAAAAAAGGCGAAAAAAGAAAGGGCGAATGCACTGAGCTTGAATCTGTCTTACATGGTATAGCATTTTTTGAGGCCGAGTGTTGTTCATAAGTTAGTCATTCACCAACATATGTTATCAGACAGAGAAGTTGAAAAAACCCTGTATTTCCTGTAAATTTGACCAACTGAGACATTACATCTAAACTAAATTTTTGTATTAATTTGGAATGATGGCATAAATGATTGACATATTTTATACATGTTTGCTAATCTATGTAGCGTTCTATTTTTGCACAATAGTGCAATACAGAAAGTATGAATTCTTTCCACCGCTTTGTTTTAACGTATGTAATGCTTTATAAGGACTAGTAACTTGTTTGCATGTTTCCAAAAGGTTTGGGGTGGAGCCTCCTGGATTAATAAAGTTGGAAAAGGAGATTGAACAAGAGGAAACACTTTCAGCCCCCCTTCCATCTCCTTCACCGTCACCAACAAAGTCTCCTGGGAAAAAGAGCACAGGGAAACTGTTGGATGATGCTGTAAGTTGTGGGAGGAAGCTTCTTCCTATCTGACCCATTCTGGTATGCACTTGCAAAGCACACAGAAGCCCAAGTTTAACATCTCACTGTATTTTAAAGATTAGCAGACTGATAGAGTTAGTTTATTTTTGACCACAATTATTTATGCCTGAAGTTTGGAAAAAATGTCAGTCTGTGTAGGAGATATGCAGTTTAGTCTAGCTTTGTGCTTAGGGCCAAGTTCCCTTCTTATTACTCCGTTCTCTTTTTCTGTTCACTTCTTATTCATCAACTCCCACTTGGTGTTTTGTCTGAGAAAGGACTGAGTCAGGACTAGGAGATTTGGCCCATAATGACTTGTACAGAATGTTAACGAATGCTTCTGAGTTATCTTGGCCTAATTTTTATGCTGCTGTTCTGCATGTTTCTCACGTGGTAAAAAAAAAAAAAAAAGCATTTTTTTTCTCACTGTTAGAAAGAAAGTATCTTTCTTTGAATTTCATTAAACTCTTTGCACTATACTGTAGTGTTTGTTTCTCTGTTGCAAACCCCAGAGGGGTTCATTTGAAACAGCTGGAATCAGATTAAAAGGACGCATTCTGAGACCATGAAGAGGTTAAACTTGAAAAGTACAAATATATTCTATAAAAAGAAGCAGTTACTATAGTAACTGCTGTATTACAAGGTAGATGTGCCACCTGGGAGTTACAAAGCACTTCTTGAAAAATCCATGTGCCACTTTTTTGTTACAAAGAGCAGATGGAATATAATATTTGTTCATTTTATTGAAATACTTTGTACTATTTGGTGCAAATAATTACATTTAACATTTTTTACGTTTTGTATTTCTTCCTTAACTTTGCAAAAGCACTCACTTAAGTTTCAACAGAATTGAGAAAGAACAGTTGTGTATAGAAGGAGGGTGGTGACTGCGTATCTTGTAGGAACAGAACAGAAAGTATGAAGGTTGTCTCCAACCACCTCCTTTAATTTAGAAAGCAGTAGGGATAGAAACAGAATGGAATTCATCCAGCTAGATTCCTGACCCGCACTGCCCCAGACACTCACACCATAAAATAGCAGCAGTGCTCATATAGTCCAGACACAAAATAAAATAGGATATGATTCTTCCCTCTGCTTCCTTATTTGATTTCCAAATTCCACTCAATAATAATTCTGTGTCCTTTGGGATAGTAGGGTAATGGAAGCCTCAACAGCAGGATCAGCAGTGAAGGTCTCATTATCCTCTGCTTTGCACCAGTATAAATCTGTTGGCTTTCATTCTCCGCACGCCAAAGATGGCTCTATTTTGCTTACACAGTTCAAAACAACCTTGAACCCGTTAGGTCTGGCTACTCTGGGTTTTTGCTTGATTAGATGAACCCCGGTAGGTGCAGCTATTAAGGCATAGTTCACGCTATCCATTTGTCAGCTTCGAATTTCAAGAGTGTCTCCAGAGGTGATGAATGCCATAGGATATTATGTCAGAAATCACTGATTATCGGGCAGCATTCAGAGTGCCATTGCCAAATAGTCCTCTAAGCACAATTCCAGTCTTGGTACCACATTGCAAGAGATACAGGAATGCACTTTTTGCATCCTCAGCAACCTGAACTTGGATTTAAGTTGTCAATCACTGACTTCATATAAGTTACTCCTATCATACACTGACTATCCAGAAATGGAGGCTAATGCTCACCCATGTTGATAAAAATCACTGGAATAATTAATCTTAAAATAATACAGTGATTGTACGTTCAAACTGAGGACAGCTCATCTGATACCCAAGAAAAACTTTGTGTGTGTAAAATACATGTAGATTTCCTCTGCCAAGTGTTATTTTAAAATGAAATTTTTCACAAAGATATCATGCCCTGATTAAAAAAAAAAAAAGCTAAGCTAAGAATAATTATGCAAAAAATATTCCACAAAGTAATAAAGTTACTCAGGTAACAACATTGAACAATTTCAGAAATAATTGGAAAGCCTTTAAATAGGTCAACAGGGCTACTTTCAAAAGCATTTTTGCTCCCTACTCTAATGTAGAAAAAATAATTCATTAACTTTTAATTTCCTTCTGGTTTACTTAACATACCATAACTTTATTCTAAAAGCACATCTGAAAAGCATTTGTTGTACTTCAGAAGCCTTTCCTGTTCATTTATTCAAGATAACCGCAACACCTATGAAAGTGCCATAGCTTTGCCCTGATTTTTTTTTTTTCTGAAACAGTTTAAGACTTTTAATTTGTTAGCTATTCTAAAAATATCCTTTCCCAGACCTCAGACCTTTTTTACAGGCCTTGGTTTACTAACTGTATTTGAAAAGGTCTTTGGAATATTATTTGAAGTGGACAAAACCTCTAGGAAGTTCCCCTGGCATCTTATATTGTTTGACACTGACATACTATGTCAGCATTCATCCAAGAAAACTGCAGTATATGAAAATGCTGCACTTGTTATTGCTGTTCCTATGCAGCAGTGTGATTTGAATGTCAAATAAGAGTTTCTCAACCAGATTTGCTCTTTTGGCGTTGTTACTTTCAGATCACTGAAGAGTACAAAATAAACTTTTACTAAGCATTAATGCCTTTGGTAGCACATGCAAGGCCAAGTTTTCACAAGAGGCTGAAGTCAAGCTGATGCAGCTGATAAAAAGCAGGAAAGTAGTTTTCATCTGTATTTTCTCAGCCCTTGTTGTTGGCAATGATAGAGTAGAGTACTCTTGAGGCCACTTTCAATTACTGTTGATTGCACTAATGCCCTCGGTTGGAGATCATCAAAGGGTAGTTAGCAATACTGGGAAGCACCTTGGCATGGATTTGCGATTATGTCACAGTATTCTCTGTACACTTTTATTAAGACGTTAGTGCACTGTTTGAAAGTGTCAAGTGAAGGTATTGGGCAGGGCCTTTCACTGATAAGCAAGATGCTTCTGTGTTTATTATATTTGTTTAGAAGGGAAAATACATCATTATGACATCTTCATTTTGCCCGTCAGTTATATTTGCACTTTGACAGTTGCGCTGATTCACCATAAAATACTGAGAACACATCTACCAAAGTCTGATGCTGAACTCAAATTAACAAACTGTTTCACTTCAGTTAAACAGTGCAAATTTTATGCTGAACTGCATGACACTTGTCTCTATTGTTACCTCATCACAGCTGTAAAACCGTTCTTGATATTGGAAGCACCATAGTCTGGGACTACAGAAATATTAAGAAAATTAAGAAAAACTAAGAAAATATCATCAATGAAGATTAGGTTAGGGATATCGTGTTATGGCAAATGTCGCCTTGAATGTTTTGCTACACATGCCATTTTAAACAGTTTCTATTAATAACTTCCGTGTTTTTCAGGTTAAACACATTTCTGAAGATCCTCCTTGTAAATGCCCTAATAAGTTCTGTGTGGAGCGTCTTTCACAAGGAAGATACAGAGTTGGAGAGAAGATCCTCTTTATTAGGGTAAAGATTTTGGTTTTTATTTTGTAGTGAATTGTTAGTATCTGCTACCTTCCACTTTGCAAATGATGTCACTGATTAACAGGAGAAAATATTTTCTTATTAACCAGCACTGACTCATTTTTGTGACGTTGTCAGGGAATAAATAAACTACAGTGGGTTAACTGACCCAAGGAATTGTTAGTGTGTGGTAGATCCTTCTAAATTTGGGTCATTGAATTTTCTCTGTCTTTGATCAATGGCAACCAAAAGTCTTCACAAATGGAGATGCTGACTTCCTCTCAGTTTGGTTTGAAAGAACATCCACTGCATTAAAGCAGCCTCTCTCCCATTTTCTTTTGACTGATACTATTTGATGGGTCAGGAAACAGATGAAAGACCTCATGGTCGTTGAATTGCCAAGTCATGACTAAGACATATTGCTTAAGTAGGGTGAGTAAAGCATTAATGTACATAGTACTTCATTTGATTAACAGATATTTCCAAACCTGGTGTTCTATTTCAGACTTTGTATGTAGTATATTAACTTCCATAGCACAAAGTTAATTGTTAATATAAATATTTGCTGGCATTAGTATCTGGCTGAATTTAGCACCAATATACTATCCAAACTTAATTTTGATCCTCTTAATCTTCTCTATATGTGCTTATGGTAATAATAATGAAAATACACTAATTGTGTTATTCTGTAGTAGTAGGTTAAGAATCTGATTCACGCTATGCTTCTTTCCATTTTCCATTTTCCTCTCCACATGTATTATCCTTGAGTAATGACTTGACAAAATGATAGCTCTTGCTGTCAAATAACTGTTATCCATATTTTGCTAAAGGCACACAACAGTGACCTGATGGAAGCGAGGATTTAGCACTTGCGAGAGCAAAAGAAGTCAGAGGGACTTTTTCCCATCTGTAGAAATCAAGTTCCTAGTTCAACAAAACACCAGAGTGCTTGTTCTGTCATAAACTTATGCTTAACTTACAATGAAGTCAAATTTAGATAAGGATTTAGGTTTTCTCATGTGTATAAAGTTGAGAACATGTTTAAGTACTGTGCTGAATAGGGATTGAGAACTCCCAATTAACTCAGTAATAGTTCAGAAGGAAGAAGAAATACAGGATTTGTCACAGGTAGTTTGAGGATTAATAGCTTTTTCTGTTTTGTAGCCAGTGAGACTTTTTTTTTTAATTCTGCAGTGTTTTTAGGTACTAGTTTTGTTACTAGCTTCAAACAGCTTCGAAGAAGGTAATGATCAATAACCAAAGATTCCAGTAATCTGGCAGAGTTTAACACTTAGGTTTTCTTCCTTCTGATTTTAATTTCAAATAACAATATCAAAGTATTTTTAATCTTCTAGTTTTGAGAAACTTAAGGTTTTCTGCCAGAATGGTGAGTGTCAAATTCCCTTTTGCTGGCTTCTTTATTGTGCAATCTAGTCCAAGTCAGATTTCATTCCAAGTTTGCAAACAAAACACCCTTTTCATATCACGCTACCGCATTCCAAGTTGAATTGTGCCAAAAAATAACAGTAATATAGATTAGACATTAAACTGCAGTATTAGAGATCATTCCTACAAAACTGATATCAATGGAAACTTGCCATGAACTTCAGTGGGAGCAAGTCCATATTCCTAGACTTTAAAAGTCAGTTGTCTTTCGGTTTTGGTTGGTTTGAACCTCATTTTGGAACGTTCACTGGATCGCAGTAAGTTTTTACTCTTCATTCTATGTTCTACATTCTTCGTGTGTACATAAGTAGATTTATTAGCCTTCCTTTGGAATCCTTTGGACACTTGTGAGAAAACACATTTGAGATGTGTAGCTGACTTAGAATTTGGTTGGTATTTGGCACCCTGTTTGATGCTGCTGAGGTAGTTCCTCCTACGTTCTTTACACAGCGTGACACAGCCAGATACATGCCATTTGTTTATAACCCAGTGTGTTCCAGTCAAGATCAAAAGTTTCATTGTTTTAAGTTGGCTGTTACTGTCTCTGTTAGCTTTCTCTAGGAACGTATATAGGACTTAAAACCTATATAGTTTCAGTGATGCTGCAAGCATGCCATGTGATAAAACATTGCAAGAGCTAAGTTGAAAGTGGAGTTAACACCTGTTAATTGAGGGTTAAATTTTTTTTTTTCCCCAGAAATTATTTAATAATCTATATCCATAACAAATTTGTTTTATTCTGGTTCTACGAATTCTGTTTAAAAAAGAAGAAATAGTGTCCAAGTCCCTCTTGTTGTTAATTTATATCTGGATATGAAACAAGTGGAAAAAAGAACAGCAAACAAAAAATAAAACCTGGCAGAACATAGAATTCATGCAAAAATCACACAAAAAATTACATGTGTCAATCTAAAATAATTTTAAGGAAAAAAACCCCTTTGGAATATGTGGCAAAATGCAGCGGGGGCAGTCCTTCAAAATTTCTCTTGTGTGGTAGTAACTTCTTAAGGTTATGGTCCCATTAAAATTACTTGAATAAAGATACTTCATTTTTTTTAACATGGAAAAATGTTTAAATTTGAGATGAAAATAAACCATGGAAATCCATAAAGCAATGGAAACGATGAAAATCCATGAAAACATTAAGACGCTTAATTCTGATGATAAAAATGCATGTCACAAAAGTAGTTCTTTATGCATGAAGTAGTTCCATAATGCCTAAACTGAACATGATTACCATAATGCTGTGGTGGGTTAGATGCTAAAAATTTATTTTCAATAAAAATTTACCTGCTCATGATTTCTTTTTCCTTCCTGCCATATAGGAATGAAAGAGTTTAAATTCCACTTACACAAAAAGGATGAAGACATGTTTTACAATCATGGATTTTATTAATAACTTGAAGTAAATGAAATGACTAGCTTATTTAAAACTGAAACATTGGTTTAGAATTAGTGGGACCTCTATAAGTGTGCTATATAGAATCAATTATTTTCCTATTCACTCTTAGATCCTACCATTATGTCATGAGTGCTTTAGGGAACAAGCCTTAATCTTTCAAAATAGAACTGAATTAATAAGCCTACTTTTAAAAATAAAGAATAACAAGTCATGAAAACCTACCTTGCACAAATGCATGTTTTATAACTTGGAAAAAAGAGTCACAGAGCTTGAAGTGCATGCTGCTTGCAGAAGGCAGTAAAGGAGTTATTTAGATTAATAGAGGTTTTTATAGTAAGAAATGACAGTCAGGCCTTAAAAAAAAGTAATTTTTTATAACAATTTCAGGGGCAAATATTCTTATTTCAAGTTATCTTGAAATCTGTTTTTTTCTTTGTTCTGCCATTGATCTGTTGAGTGACATTAGGCAGACCCCTGCCTTCCCCCATCTTAAGTTACAGCTTGTTTGTTCTTATAGTTGCACTTTCTCTCCCGCGTCTCCCTTTTTTTCTTCTTTTTTTTTTTTTTTTTTTCTCCCTTTTTTTCTTCTTTTTTTTTTTTTTTTTTTTCCCCTTTCTTCCTTGAGCCTTTCTTACTTAGGCCTAGCAGCCTTCCTGGAGCCAGAAGAACGTGGACATCTCTGTTTGCGTTGTACTTGGTGATGCTGTGTTTATGCTGAACACAAGAGCAGCTATGGTTCCACTATCTGGTTCTGTGAAGACTTGACATCTCTAGTTAAATGGTTGACAGACTTTCACTGAGGGTTAGCCAAACCCATAAAGTACTAGAAATTATTATTATTTTTTTCCCTTTTGATTTAATTTCCTATATTTTTTTCCTTGACATGCTTCTTTTGTGTGGCCATTCAAGTTAATTTAGTGTCTAGAACTTGTGTGTGTTGGGGATAGCTTGGAATGCATATTGTGAGCAAAAATGCTTTGAAAGGATTCATTGTAAACTTCTTTACAAAAAAGCTGTGTAAGTCAAATTCTTAGCTGCTAATTTAATGGAAAAGTGATAGAGTTACTCCTTTTTACTTTCACGCAAATAATGTTCTCGTTAGTCTTGGTTGAAAATGTTTTGACAGAATGTATCTCTGATGCAATATTCTGATTCAGCGGAACTGACAGGCTACGCAATAGCTCAGCAGTTTTTCTCACTAGCTTAGACCTGTTTGCCTTAGTGACCTCCTTTTGTGGACGATTAAATATTGTGTCGTCTTTAATTCCCAGTATCTTCCTCTATGCGGTATTGCACAAGGAGAACTCAACTTGGATGTTTGCAAAATCTTTATGAAATCATATTGTGCTGTTTCTACGATGTAATGCATCTTCAAGAAGTGTCACATTCTAGTTCTTGAAATGACTAATACACCTGCAGTAATTTCCTGCCGAGGTATTTACAATTTAGGCTCCTAGAGGTGAAGTTAGAACAATATTAGGTTCCCTGTGTTCAGTGGAAAGAGAAATCTCCCTTGGGAGGTAGCTCAGAACGGGAGGCCAGGGGAGGGTATTCTGAAGCTATATATGTAAAAACACTACCCAAAAATTCAGCCGACTTCCTCAGCGATGTGATTCAGGTTTAAGAAGCTTTGGTGTGCTCTTAATGCAGCCAGCGCCTGCGAGAGCTGAAGACTGCAAAGCGAGACCTCCCTGGGTGCCGCAGTTTCCTTTCTGGCAGGAATGTGCCAGGGTAAAATCACCCCGCACCCCAGTATCAGCAGTGTTTTCTGTGTGGTTACTAATTATACAAAAAATTTCTCAGTACTTTAAAGGTAAATAAAGGTGAGTAACAAAGCTAGATAAATCTCATTATTTCAGGCTTTTCCCCCCGCCCCCAGGAAGCTGAGAATACAGAATACAGAATATACAAATTATATAAGTACCCTCCTGATCCCCCTCCCTTTTTTTTTTTTCTGCTTCTCTGACTCCTTTCATATGCAAGATACTCGATCAGCATCTTCATCTCTAAAAGCACAGATAGTGCACCATTACTCTACAGACAAGAATTTGCAAATTGAAAAAGCCTTTATAGTTTATTGTTGAGAACCACAGGTTGGGTCCCATAAGTTTATACTGAAAATGTTATAAGGGAAAAGTATTTCCTTTTTGTTTAGGTTTTTTTTGTTGAGATTCTGTTTAATAGATTAATCATTTTGTAACAATCCACTTAACACTTACTAGACATTAATACATTTTACATTAACGATGAGACAGCAGTTGATGCTCGCAGTTTGGAACTAGTAACCTTGGTGCATTAGAACTGGAGATGCAGCTATTTGTAGTGTTGCTCTTTAAGAAGGATGGCACTGAGCTTTACATTTTCTTATTTAAACATCTTCCTCGATGAGGTGAAAATGTCTTGTATGACAGTAATGTGCGTATATTTAACACAGTGAAGGTAAGCACATCTATCTTTTACAGCATGATGCTCCAATATTTTATGGGGGGGAATTAATATTCTTCACTGTAGCTTTAAATAACTAGTATAGAATGCTAATTAAGAAGAAAAAACCCACCTGATTCTTTGTTGTGATATACTGTGTGTACAGTATACTTTTACACTGTAAGCATAACTCATGGTACCATCTAGAGAAATGACAATGAATGAGGTTTATGTGGTGGCATCAGTAAACCAAAGTTTCTGCACTGTTCATCGGAGATTCTCATTGAACATTTAGGATTCAGGCATAGAAGTATATTGAATATCTATTGCAGTATTCTTTAGCTTTAGGGTAGTATTCTTAAAGAACTCACAGCTTACATGGGAATTTCCAACTGGCCTTTATATCTTGACTCAGGAATGATGGTTCTACATAGAACTGAACTGGCCATGATTTAACAGAAGTGGTATGTGGGCTTTTAAAATATTTAATACCATGTGGTTTGGCCTTTCCATTCCTGAAATAACAGGAAAAAGTTAAAGCGTGTTTTAAAACAAGTGTTTTCTTTGTCATTCTCTTATCAGCGTGAAAGCAATGGGTTTTCCTCCTGTTGCATCCAGTTACACTTTGTATGCATTCCCGTTGTTCGGTAAAAACTGTTTATATCTACTGTATTTTATTTTGAAGCTCCATTGCACCTCTGTGGCAACATGCAAGATGCACATAAAGTACTTTTTACCGTAAATAAAGGCAGCAGGTTTTTATCCTGTGTGTTTACTGATGAGTTTGTCCTTTGTGCTGCCTTCTAATTCTGACCAGTAGAAAAGTAGTCAATGCTCTATTTCCAAATCCTCTTTATCATGTTGAAATACAGAAGATTGTATTTTAATGAGAGAATTCATGATTTGCATACCAATGAATTTATCAACCAGTCTGTTCCACTAGGATGTCTTTTTTTTCTAGCAGAAGTTGTGAGATGCCCACCCTTCCTAAAAAGACAGGGGGGAGTTGAGTTTTTATTTTTGTGTTTGTTCTCTTAAAAAAATGCATCTTGTTTATTTTACAATCCGAGGGCTGCATTCATCTTGCCTAGGTTTGATGCCTACAGGGTTCTTTCAGTAGAGAGGAGCAAGCAATTCCTCTCTATTTCTATTATGTTGATTAACTGGATTGTTAATCACCTTAAAGAACTACATGGCATTTTATATTACTTATCTCTTAGATTAAAAATTGTAAAAGTAAACTGTCAATTTGAGATAGTCTTTGTTCTAAATTATGGGGAACTTTTTTTTTTTACATTGATTTCTTAAGATTTTATCTTGAGACGTTATGTTCCAACTTTAAAAGAAAAAAAACAAAACAAAACTTCAGCTGCATCTGTGTGAGTCAATAGGAATTGATTCCTCTTTCAAAAAAACAAAAAAGTATTTATCAAGAATAAACTCTTATGGTAGGGAATGGATAAAACAGTGACACATTTATCCATAACAGTTATGCCCTTGAATGATTTATTAATCTCTCTAGGAGGCAAAGACTATGAAATAGTCATGATAAATTCAGTGTATGCATCTTATATATGCAATAGCATAGAAATAAGACTTCTAGGCTATATTGAACAATGCTTTTAAATGCAGATTTTTAGATTTTATGTAACTACAATGTAATAAAATTTTCCTTTGAAATGTAATTTGCTGTTAATAATTTCGCACAGTATTAATAGTTATTTTTACTTCATATTTTAAATTTCATTTGCTAATTTAAATTCATCATTCAAAAAAACGGTTGGCAAATATTCTTGCTTACAGTAAGAGAAAATGAAGGGAAGAGGTTTTAAGGTTACGTGCACTCAAATTTGATTGTATATTTTGTTCTCATATAATGATAACTTGCCTGTTCAAGTTGTTTGTGCTGAACACATGTAAAATTTAGTTTATGATGAAAATACATGAGCAGGTTAAAATACAGGTTTTACTAGTTCTCCATGGGTAACTGTCAGACCCCAGACTAGACTGTATCAGTTACTGTCTCTGCTTCTTGAACGTGTGACCTCTTTGTGTGTCACAAATGGAAACAGCTGCAGCAAATGACTACTCCAGTTGACATGGGACCAGAATTATGGTTCCGGGGCTCCTCCAACAATAGAAATGGCAAGTGCTCAACCAAGGTCAACATTTGAGCCTGACTTTATTTTCCGTGGTTTTGTTTAATTTCTTCTAGGCATTAGAAGTAGCATTTTTTGAGTCCAAGTCCACTTATATGCTTTGTGCATCAAATAATGAATTTTCACAGAAGTTATTTTCTACGTAGTTATACTCCTTTAGCAATGGAACATTAAAAAGGCTATAATTACCACTTGTTTTGCCCTGACAAAAAGTTATTAATTATCACATGAAAGCTACAGAGTAAGTGCCAAGTTAGAGACAGATGTAAGTTGGTGGACAAACACTGAAGTCAGTAGTAGCCCACAAAAGCCAAGGGGTAAAACTTCTAGCTTCTCCAAATGTGGAATTTGGAGTTAAAACTGGATATGATGTTCTGTTAAAATATGTGCCCAATGCCATTATTTATCCTTTTCTGAAAACAACATTGTGTTCTTTACATCAGTCCAGAAGTGATTTCTTGTGATTGTCTTGTAGTAGTGAACTATTTCATTGAGAGGTAGCTATACGTGAAAACAAATTTTCCCACATACGTTGACTTTAAAAATGGTGAATGCATAAATTTCTAAAACTTTCTTTAAACCATTTTTTTTTTAACATCAGCTTGTTTTGCAAATCTCATTGGGACCTAATATGCGTAAAACTGATGTAACTTTTAAAATAACATTACACATTTTCTAATGGAAGTTTAGGAGCGTCTCTTCCGCTCTTTTTTTGTCATTGATTTTTGAAACTCAGAGCAAAATGAGAAGAATGTGTTGCTGTAAGGAAGTAATAAATACAGCAAAAAATTTTCTTTGGCAAAGATGAGTAAACTCTGGAGATCCCAGACTCAACTATTTATCTGAAGGGTATTTTCCAAAAAAACAGCAACTATTAAACTGAAGACCAGATACAGATTGTTCCTCAAGTCATAAATCAGCATCAGTTGATTCAGATTGCTTTGTGGTGTGCTATCATGCCTTGTTTTCAACTTGCCAGAAATGGATTTATCTTAAGGTTTAAAAAACAACCCAAAACCACCCCGCCCCCACCATTACCAGATCATTAAAATTGTATTATTTTATTAATTTAGCATTTCAATCATGGCAATAGATGCCAAAATGCTTTAGTTGTTATAAACACTCTCTTTAGATAAATACATGCTGAAACCAGAACTGATGAGATCATTTAAGATTTTGCAGTCAAAAATATGCCTTTTGTCTACCCAACTCCATGCAATCCTATTTGCGCTTTTTAAAAGTCAAGAGAGACCCAGAACCATTGCCCTAAACATGCCATATGCTGTTAGTTATTCGGTTGTGAGTGCTTTTGTAAGCAAGGCTGAAATAACATTAAGTAATTTTTTTAATTTGCATTAAGATCTTCTTTCAAACTCTATCACAATATAGCATAGGGAAAAGGAGCTGCTTCCTCTGCCTAAAGCCTTCGACAGTCTGTTTTTTCTCATATCATCTTAAACGTGTGTCTTAACTTCACATGAACATTATTTAAGAATAATTGTTTATTCATAGGGAGATGTGTTTATAACTATTTGGCAAATGCATAGCCATAATAAATTTCTGTCTCATTTGAAGGAAGATTTAACAATCTCAAAGAATTTCAAACTATAAAGGAAGTGGGTTTGTGTCTTAGTCTCAAAGTTTTACACCTGTTAGACTACCTGTGCTTCAGGTAAAGGAACTGGTTTCTACCTCATCTGTGTTTTGCCCCAGCAGCCCCCAATCTGAAACCTTTCCTTTCCCTGAATTTTTGAATTTTCTTTTTTCCTTTGAATGAGACAAAGGTATAATATTTGATCTCTACACATCTGAATTTCAGCCTTGATCCCAGACACAATTTGGAATCTTTCCATTAGAGCAACGATGTATTTAAATAAGCATGCTTGCTGCACATGGTTCTGGTGTGGCAGGGAGGCCCAAAAACATGAGATGTGGCCAGGGCCTTTCGGCTCAGCAACCGACAGCTTCCCGGTCCCCTTCTACTAGTGTTATTTTACGTGAAGCGTATTAATAGATCACTTAAAGATGACCCAGCTAAGTCACAAAATGAGAGTGTCTGTTAGAATTTTTTTTTTTTTTTTTTTAACTGATACAGATATTTTTAACACTTTGATACCATTTTGCTCTAACACATTGCTTTCCATGGAAGACATTTCAGCTCAACTTAACTGATACGGTATACGGTATCACTTCAGGTTCCAAAACCTCTCCTTGTTTCTTTCAAGGGAACACATTCAAAAAAATTTAAGTTGTAGTAGTTATTCTTCTTGCAGCTCAGGTTTCTCTTTCGGTATTGGACCTGAGCAACATTTTGCCATTAGTTTGCCTGTTAGCCAACCAGTTAAACTAATATAGCTCACTCTAGTTTCAAACACTGTTGTTGATCATAATATTTGAATATTGTTTTGCAAAGTAAACTGAATTCTTTTAACTATGTGATGGGATTTTAAAATTTCTAACCTAAAAAGTTTCCCAGGCAAAAATTTCCTAAGTTTATCTTGCTGCCACTTCTTTTTATTATCTGATCATCGGGACAATGATCTGTATTGTTTCATTTCTTCATCTGTCTTCACTGTATTGGACAAGATTTTTTTTTTTCTTTTTTTAAACACCAAACAAAAGAAGCCAGTATTTCTGTGGAACCTGACTGACTTGCTGAGGACCTGATTCATAATGCTTCTAACTGTATTACTCTTTTTAGACAGTCTTCCAAAACTAGTGATGTTTTCATATTCTGTTTCCTGGCTTTGGTTTGGGTCCCGTTCTCCATGTATTTAAACCTTGTTTTAAATCCCAGGAAGGAGTATCTTAGTGAAACAGTCATGAAGAGTAGTGCTTGGATGAAGCTGACCCTTTGTAAGGTTGCACATACAACTGAAAGGAATCACTTGGTTCCCTGCATACTCAAAAGTAAGGTGGAGAATAAGCTGGCCAGAGTCCACAACAAAGTCTTTCACAATTACTTTTATTGCTGTTTCCTTGTCATTTTAGGTTAGTAAGCGCTTTCCAACACATTAAGATGGATGTTGCTGAGATCCCACAGTGTTATGATGTAAGGACCAGCAGGCAGTTAAACTGAAATTAGAAGAAAGGAATAACACATTTACAAGTTTTACAACTTCAGCATAGATCAGTAAAATTCAATATCGAAAGCATGGAAAAAGTGAGTCTACAAAAGATTCTTACATGGGGGAGAAAGTAAAATCCAGCATAAATCCATCAGGATTATCAGTATTCCTGGTCTGATACTCTGCTAGCTGGCTGGGATTTATCAAAGAAGTAGGGAAGGTCGTATACAACGGGAATGTTTTAGTTAGGCAAATGTGAACATAAAGTGAACAAAAGCAACTCCCATTTTCCCTTTTTGTTAGTATCAAATTTTCAAATTGTTTTGTTTAGCTTTTTAACATAGTTCTTTTTCTGTCCTTGGAAAAATTTTCAACGTGGAAACCAAAACAGATATTCACTAAACTTGTTGCAAAACGCTTATTATGTCAGTGGATTTTCTAACCAAACATTGGTAAGACCATCTTTAATTGCCTAATCTAATTTTGCTGTACATGGGAAAGCATAGCAAAAATTAAAAAGTGCAACACGTTGACTTTGGGCTGCCTGTGTTCCTGGCTGGTACAGAAGTCTGTTAAATGCCAACAGGTTGTAATTTCCGCTTGTAAATAAGGTCAGTTTCTTGCTTTTGGCATGATTAGAACGGTGTCCATTTTTCTGTGTTCCATCAAATATATTTCCAGGCTGTTCCTTGTTCAAAGGCACAAAAAATGTAGTGAAAGCCAATGGGATCTGCGAGTGGGAAGTAAAATTAATGCCTAAAAGTAAACTCCAAGCCAGTTTACAGCTTGAGCTATAAAAACCAAACCCACACCCCCCTATACCGCCTGATGTCAAGGCATAGTTACTATTATGATTTCTTTTCTGTATACATGTGAAACACAGGCATCTGTTACAAAGAACATAAGGATAATCCTGGCTGGCCTAAGAAACCTTCTTGGCAAAAAGTATGCATTTTAAATATCAATATTCCGTTGTGTCTAAGGTGTAGAACCACAGTGGCATTCAGAATCTATGTAAAACCTTCTAACCAGAGTCACATAAATCAGGTAAAATGACAGGCTGGCGTTTTAGTTAAACCAGGTTTTCAGAAATGACTATGCTGTTTGTGCTGATTTCTTGGTTCATGTTACTTAACTACTTCTCTGTGATTTACTGAGGGACAAGAGGGAGAAAGAGTCATTTGGCATTTCATAATGGTACAAAGAACCCTGTTTCTGTTTCCTTCCCTCCTCCAGTCTCTCAAAGTATATATATTAGCAAGCCAAAGAATGATATCATGGCACTTAAATGCTGAAAGTGTACATTGTTCTCAAGTCTCCCTCCTTCTCTTTAGTCTGCTTTGGTAGAGTGGGGGGGCAGGAGGGGTTGTGTGTTTAAATTAAATATAGTGTTTGCAAGAAATTCTATGTAAAGTCCTACATAAAACAACACTTGAGCATAAGCCCTGATTTTGAAGGAGTCAGTGAAAGCCTGGTCTGCATGTATTGATAATTGTGTTTCATCATCTTACAGATTAAGGAATAATGTTGCTAATTTGCTTAGGGTTACTGTCTTGCTGCCCTAATTTTAGAACACATTTTCCAACTAAGGAAAAGCAATAGCAAAATGTGTGTGAGGGGATTGTTTGTTTGTTTTGGATTTTTTTTTTTTTAATCAGATATTATAACCTCGTCTTGACCTAGCCCTGATACCCTTGCAAGCAGCGCAAGAGAAAAAAAAAAAAATCTCTCCATGGAATTAAGTTGTTTCTCAGTACTTCAGCAAATCCCTTCAGTACAAAAAAAGCTAGTAAGGATAAGTAAGCTGCCAGTGGGTTAGGAGTACCTGAGTATGTAGGGGAAAGACCTTTTGTTAAAAGAGCTAAGCATCCAGATCCCTTCTTTCAGCTAGTGAAAATCATTGCAAAATGTCCTTAACATACTGAGTAGGCTTGTGATACTGCTTTTTTAACTCCTCTGTCTTTTCTCTACTGTGCTTTCAATTTTGTCCAAAAAGCTGGCCTGAGGGTTAAGCCAGATGAGATGCCTTCAAGCTCAAAGCTTTATACGGTGTAATACGGTGTCTGTGGTATGAAATCTTTGCTGTAGGAAATGTGGAGATCAAGTGTTTGATCCAGGTCTGGCAATGTATCTCTTTCTGTATAAAAGGTTGGTCAGTGAGCTCTTCTGTGAAGCCAAGAGTCTGGCTGTATTTGGCTTAGAGCCATCAAATAATTTTTTGCAGATTCTAGTGAATATTAATGTATTGACATTTAATACTTCAGGAATTATTACATAATATCCCCATTTTGCTAATACTGAAGTAAAGAGTCCAATACAAAAATAAGACTGTACTGATGATGAAAGATGATGTGAAAATAGAAATCACTACATTTTTACACTGTCACATTTTTACACAAGAGGAATTAATTCCTGTTTCTTAGCTATTAAAAATTCATAATACCTGCTTAGGAGATGTTTTGAGCAGAAGATAATATGTTAAACATTTCTCAGAAGTGGTGCTTAGCATTAGCAGTGGTAGTCTAAGGGGAAGCTCTCTGTAGCTTTGTTTCTGCCTAGAGCTACTGCTTGAGGTTATCTGTGACCAGGGAAGAAGTTAAAACCAACAGTCTTATCCTAACGACTAGTTTCCACTTTCAAGATTAACATAATAACAAAAACTGTTTTAAAAGCAAAGTCTTTTTAGAATGAAGGCTAAAATTAGCTTAGTAGATTCTCCAGTGTAAAGAAGCTTTGTTTTACAACTGTAAATCCAAAACAGCACGATACCAGCTACTAGGAAGAAAATGAACTTTATTCCAGCCAAAACCAAGACACCACCATACGATTCTTTGGCCTTAGTCATAATACAGAAGTGGAAAAAAATTTTATGAAAATATTTTATGAACCAGTTGACCTACCACCTAAATACACATGTTTGCATTTAGGAGCTCTCATCTGCCTTATACACCATGTTACCTGGCCGCAGCGTACTTTGCATATTTTATGTGAGGGTGTATGTGCGTACCCACCTGCACATGGGTGTGTACAAACACACACATGCTGCACTTTTATCAGTGAAATCATAGTCCTCTGACTAAAATTTATAGGATGTCGGCTCAAAATACATCAAAGAGCGGTAGTATCTAGCTGATAACTTGATTTGCTGAACAATGACTGAAGTTCAGATCAAAGCATAAGGCAGACACTGCTCTGGAATTGCATGTCAGACTGCAGCTTCGCTTACCATGTGCACACTTCTACGTGCTCCCCGGTATAATTCCTGTGTCAGCTGGGTGGCTCTGTGTTTCCATTCTGTGCTGTACTTTGGTGGTAGCAAAGTCTGGCAGGGCCAGTTGTGAACCTTGTAAGATACAGGATGAGAGGATAAATCAGTTCAAATCTAGAAATACTCTCCTGCCCTGGTGCTTGAATTTCAGCACTCCTTCTCCAGTGTTTACCACTGATTTTTAGTTATTCCCAATCTCCCAAGCTTAGATATTTTCCTTCTGAGAAATAGCTCTTGGCCGATCCTAAAGGCATGCTTACTGCCCTAACTGCTCCACAAAATGCCTATGGCTTCAAGCAAGTTCAGGCTAGCTGACCTGCTTCTATGCGTAAGGTGGTGACCCAAAGCACTGACTGACCTGAGTGTAGTCCCTTCCTCTTGGTTTCATCTGACCCTGCCAAATCCCCACCTTAAAGAGCAATCTGGTGAAATTGCATGTTTTGATTTTTATTTTTTTTTTTCTCTCCTTCACTTCAGTATGCCTTTTAAAATATTTTACAATATTCAAGGACAGTGACGATCAGTCTGCTTTTCTTGCCATTTCAGGATATATGTTATCTGGGTGTTAGACACCCAGGGTGAATGAAAAGGGGGCACTGTGCCCTTAAAATATTGTAAATGTAAGAAGGGAGTGTTGATTAAATCTTCTGTATTTTGGCCCTGGGTTGGAAATTTTTATGTCTATATGCTACTTTCTAATCTGGTCAAACTGTTTGGCAGAACATATACACTACAGTGAAAAGAATCAATTAAAACAGCATATGATGAGAGACGCTTTGAAGACAAAGATCAGCGCACAAGGATTCAGTAGAAATTAATCTCCCCAGTGCCAGTTGGGAAACTGATTTCTCAAACAGTACCCTTGAAGTAAGACCTGGCTGTTTCCATAAGATACATGCCATCAGGATCTGCTTTCAAGCAGATATGGCTTAATAACTGTATCTAACTTGTCATGCAGTTGCAATGGATTTCTTTGCAGGACTCTGGGCATGAAGACTTTGGCCTTTAGCATCATTTGAAAGGATGCACTCATTCACTTTTGCTGTGTAAGTTTAATACGTTACATTTGTAGAATTTCAATATGTGATTTCAAGAAGTCGAGAATTTTCACGCTTCATGCTTAGATTATATATATTTTTTCTAATAATTTATTCACTATTGAAGGACTAAGGAATCACAATAAGGCTTTAGGAACTTAACAGGCCTGTAGATTCAACTAAGATTTTTAGGAACTGCAACAGTAGTTCCTTCTAGTCAGCTCTGACTATGTTTAGATTATGAAGTAGATGTAATTTCAGACACAGGGGGTTTCTTGAATGTCCAGATTGATTATGCAGCTAGAGCTGTTGTGGCTTCTCTTCTATGGAAACCTGAAAGTAAGAGTAGAGAGAAGGTTAGAAAAAAAAGTCTTGCTTTCTCATGGATTAAGCTGTGGCCGGGGCACACCATACAGATGTGGAACATAGAAGTGCTTTCTACCCCACAGTTCAGATGTAGCAGCAATGAATGAGAGAGAGTATTTGAGAAGGTGTTTCAACCAAGAATGTTTCCATAACTTTTTCAGGCTTTACTGGAGCATCACCTGATCACCTTAACAGAAAAAAAGAAAAAGAACCCAAACTTCAAAACCCACCCCAAAACTCCCCCCCAGTCATACAAACAAATGTCATCATTGTGCAAGGTCATCTTGTAAACATTCATTAAATTCTCTATTGGAGCATTATCAAAGGAAAATCTGTTATGCTGACAGTAAGCAAAAAGCACTTCTCTGAAGGAAGTGAAGTCTAAGGATGAAGTATTGAAGTATACAAGTATCCTTGCATACTGGGTTTGTCTAAAAGTAGTTCTTCCTTTTGTTAGAAAGACTTTTTTTTTTTAAATTTATTTTTCCATAGTTCCTGCTATTGAAATCATGGTTAAAAAGCATGCATGCAATAAAAGTACTGTTTATTTCCCTATTGTGTGTACCTGCTCTGTCTCCTACGATGCAGGACTAAATGGTATAAAATTTATTTGTGCTTCCGAGTAAGAGAAAACTGATTTCGTGTACTCTAAGACACCAGTCACATATAGTCTAGCTGTACACAAACTAGCACTGAGGAAAACACCTTTGCCAGAAGAGTCGGTTCTAAATCAGAAACAAGTTTACATATTAAAAAGGAAAGGATAGAAACTCCAGGCTACTCTGTTACAGTAATCAGCGCCTTTTTGGCAACTAGCACATTTTCCCATTCCAAGATCTTTGCCAGAACCTAAAAAGATCTTTCTTCTGGTATTTGCGGAAAGATATAAAACTGATGAGTGCAAAGAGATCCAACATACTAGAATATATACAACAGGGGATTTCCATGTGACTGAATCTAAGTGCTGTCAGGTTACAGCTGGCAGCTATCAAAACTAACCTAAATTACTAATACTAACTTTAAATATTTCATTCCTGTGTCAAGAGAGTTATCAGAGTCTTAAAATTATTAAATATCCCAAAGAAAAAGAGCACCACATGAAAAATCTGTGTGCTGTTTAAGGCTGATTTCTTCTCCCCTTGACCCCATCGGTTCTTTATCTTAACTTCCACACCAAGGAAGTGGCTTTTTTTGGTAGCACTCACAGCACTTAAATGAATTTCAGGGCTTGGCACCTGGTCAGCCACTCACGAGTGTCATGAAAGTGCAGTATAGTAAACTGTCCTGGAACGTATTCCAAAGATAAACTTTGAATTCTGCAGAACAAAAGTGATAGTATTACCATGATTTTTCCTGGATCTGTCCCATGGAAAAGTGAGGATTAGGCACAAAGTTAGTATCAGATGTGCTGTCAAAGTAGGGCTGAGGAGAACAAAAACAACAGTATTTTCTCTTTTATCGCCCAAATTTACCAAACTGGTAAATCGTGGCAGTTTCATATCCATGTAAAATGTATTGTCTTGCATCAAAACAATTAAAAAATCAACATTGCACACCAAACTAGGTGAGACTGCGATTTCAGCTGAATTTCACTTTGGGCTAAATGGTTTTAAAAGAAATGCCTGATTAAAGAAACCCAAACCAAACCTTCAGATGATTCATATGTGTACAGTTTAGAACATTAGAAAGATTTGTTAATGTTCCTGAGAACTGAAATCGCTGTAATTTCTACATTCAGTTATGTTCAGTATTGATGGAGTAATAGTGTAAGACTGTATGTGGGATGCTGGTAAGGAGGTCCAAAAATGGGTGTAATGACTGTGACAAAGTAGTTATGTGAAATGAAATAGTCAACTTCAATATGTAAAATCCATACATTTTGTAAGCTGAAATGCAGATCCTTCATTTCTCTATGGCACTATAATTTCAGAGTAAACCCTTTTTAGGTTCAAACGCATTGGAAATTTGATTCAAGATGACTGTGAGTGCTAATCTGATCCCAGAAAGAAAGGAAAATGTGGAGCAGGAACAGTTGGTAATAGTGAAATATCGTGCAGCCATGTTGTCACGTGATAATTTGTGCTTATGCTACCCTCATCAGTGTATTTAGATCACCTCTGATTTGCATTTGGATGACTGTTTTTAGAAGCTGGGAGAGTGACCAGATGTGGATTTCCTGCTTTCACATTGTATCAGGAGTAAATTTTGTCCATTTAACATGCTAGTTTAAATTCTCCAGCCATTTGGACTCTTTTCCAGTTGTTGTACCTGGTATATAATTTCCAGTATTATTTATACTTTGGCCAAATTTGGCCCAAAGACTTCCATGCAAGCTGCAGTCACTTGAACTGTGGTGGATTTGAATTTAGGTAATATACTACAGATTGCACTTGACTGGATTGGGCTCTGTAGCCAAATATATATATATATTTGGATCTGTAGTCAAGACTCATGATTGCAGTCTCTGATAAATAATTTCTGGTCTGTAATATCATAATGATATTAAAAGTTGTTTATTCCATTCAGATCGTTTTCACAATTTTTTAACACATTAGTGTAGCTTTGGTTCGTTACTTACAATGTTGCTTTCATAGATTTGCAGTGACATAATTTCATTCCAACATGGTAACATCATACCCCATAGACTCACACTGACATCATTTTGAAAACTTTGAGAGGATGCTTTGTACTATTTCAAGGAAATTAAGCCTAAGTATAAACATTATTGAAATTATGCTACCTTCGTTCTCCCCTCATTACCCCAGTGTAAATTAGAAGACATTTTAGTGAAACCCATGGAGTTAAATAAGTTTATTTCAGCCCTGTTCATTTAATAGAATAATCTCTAGTCCTAACTCAAGCAAGATCTGATAAAATAATCTGTCTCTAGATACTTTCCAAATGTAATTTTCTTGGTTATGCATGTAGCTCTGTTGATTTAAAAAACAGGGGATGGAGGTAAGGGGCAGTTTCCAAGTCTCTGCATCTTACTTCGGGACATCTGTGACTGTTTTAATAATTTTGGTGTTGCCCTGAACTGTTCATATGTAAGACTGTGGAAAACAAATCTTGAGACTTTTGTGTTCTTTGTCTGTTAGGTCTTATCTAAAAGCACGTGGACTAAGCTTTCCATCATAACTAAGAGCTGCAAAACAGAAGGAATCTTAAGCGCTCTATAGGCAGCCAACCAGTATCGTGGGCTATTTGTGCTTTGCACAGGTTTTCTGAAGTATCTTAGTGAACAGTGACAGTTCTTGTGAATAAAATCAGTCAGTGATGGTTGCAGGAATGTTATCTGAATATTGCCAGCTCACCAATATTTTTATTATAAGCCTTTTATCTCTGTTACAGGTGCTAGTAACCAAAAGATTCTTCTCTGAGATAATTTTCCCATAAAAGCTATAGCTGTGCCATTTCCAGTGATAGGTCAATGTAAGCAGTTATACTGCAGGATAGAGTTGGTAGTGTACTTACTTCTTGGGACCTTAGGTTTCTTAGATCATGTTTATTCCCTTATTGTGTTATTTAATTCAAATTTACGTGAAAATAGAAATTGTTTGTGTTTAGACTGTACCACATATGTAAAGGCAAATTGAACTGGAATTTGACAACAGTGAGAACGTAGTGTTGCTAAAAGAGATAAGGGTCAAATTTTTTTTGTGAACTGACATTCGAGTGAGGCCATAGGACAATTACAATGCAGAGACTTGCTGACACTTGGGACTAAGGTGGAGACATAGTGTGAAAAAGAGTGAAATAAAATATACAAATGATGCATTTTTCAAAGAAAGACAACTTCTGTACAGGTGAAAAAGCCCATATAAACCTGGACTGAAATTAATCAAAAATAGCTGTTAGAATGAGTGTATAATATACTGACATTCAGTATAGTTAAGTATTGTTAAATATCAGTCGTTAACTACTGTCTGTTCCCCAGGTACGTGACAAATAATAGAGGAGATACAGACGTATCATGACCTTTAATCTTAAATGTTGGTCAGCTTATGTTTTTTACCTTGCCGTGCTCTACCTACAGGGTTTATGAATCTAGGAGGGCATTTTTCAAAGATGAAAAGGACACCTAGTTGAATGGAGCTGTATAGGTGGAACTCTATATTGAGGGGGGGAAGTCTTTTTTCTCTTCTTGACTATTCTGTCCATTATTTGTCCTTTTGTCCGTGTACCCTTCTTTATATACGTGACATAGCCGGATGAGGCAGGAGCGGCATTGGTCTGGAGCCCGGAGTTCCTTACTGCTTACAATAAGTGGTGAGGGTGTAAGGTGCTTAATGCAATGTGGCGCTCTCCTGCAACTCATCAAGGGAAGGAGGTGGAGTCTGGAGTGGTGGAAACATTCCTACCAGAGAAAGCATGAGTGGGAGGAGATGGGATTACAGCTCCTGCTGCACTACACCATGGGGGGAAGCAATTGGAGGCCAAGCCTTCAGTCCACGGTCCAGAACTTTCTGGAAGAGAGTCAGGCTACAATATCTGTTTCAGTATATTGGGAATTAATTTACATCTCTATAGAGCTAGATCATGCTACTTAGATTTTTGGGCAAATTAACCAAGTTACTTTTAGGGTGTGAGTTAACAGCATGTCAACTACTGCACAACAAGTGTTCACATGCAGTCTTTCACCTTAAATGTTAAGCAATCGTCCCTACTGGACTGGTACTAAAATTATATTGCACCTATTCGAGGAATATTCTGGCCTCAGAATGTCAGACAGCTACGAGACGGCCGAGAACAGTTCCCAGTTTTCCCCTCCTTGCCATTTTGGAGTACTGGATTGCCACAGGGCACTTGTAAAGAGAAAGGCTTGCGCCATTCTCCGTTTCTGTACTTGTTCCTTTGTGCTTCCATTCTTTGGCAGGTTTTAATTTTCTCTCACCTATAAGGCAGAGAGTAGATTTCCCTAAAGCTTGTGGGTTGTGGAAGGTGAAGGAAAAAAAAACATCCTTTAGAGGAAAGATGGAGGAAAACTAGATCGATTAAATTATTAAAATGTAACCCATCCATAAACGCAATAAATGTACCTCAGCGGTGTTTACTAATTCCTGTTGCTATTAGAAAAGATTTTGTAAACAATATCCTCAATGTAGCCACATTTTAACGAGTCTTTTTCATAGAGCATAGTATAAAGGAATAGTTTCCTTCTAACAGACCATATTGTTAGATATATTTAATGATGAGACTAGACAATAGCATGTAAACTTTTGAATTAGTCAGAATAAAGACCCAATGAACTTCTTTACTTCTCTACTCTGGGATCGCTAAGCAACCAAGGACAAATGGTTTTCTGGCTGGCTGATATATTGTATTGCTTTTAAAGGCTTTTTAAAATAACATTAGTTCTTTGGCACAGGAATAAATGGATTGTAAGCATATTACAGCTCCTCTTCAATTATTTCTGGGTTTTGGCACATGATCTCCCCAGACCAGTGTAGTTGCATGGCTGGGGCTTCCCCAGTTTTAAATTTCTTAATTTAATTAAACTTCACAACCATCATCATTGCAATGCATCGTGTTGGTGTTGTTCCTTTGTGTTTATTTCGTTGGTTTTTGGTTTCGGTTTTTTGTTGTGGGGTTTTTTTTAATAAGCTGGAGTCGCAGTGAGCTAGGGGCCTAGTGCACATTGAAATTGTGCGCTATAGTTGCTGCATCTTCAGGCATATGTAGGCGGCTCAGTAATTATAAGCACAGACCAATTTCATCTGCAAGCATTCAGTGAGGAGTCATGATAAGTGTTAGTCTTAAAAACTGCCTTTAATTTCAACCGTAGCTACCCTCTGACTGGTTTACATCAGTTTTTGGACACTGTACTTTCTAATGTTGATGTTTTTCTCCACATATATTCAAAGATCCTGTCTTTGAATAGCCGGCAAGCCAGTACACAGAAGAAATGGAAAAAATAAGTCTTGTTATGCCCAGCCTAGAGACTTGAAGTATAGAATTACAGTATATTTACTTGCTGAAGGTCATGCAAAAAGTATGTCTTAGAGCTTATAATTAAACCTCCATCTCTCTCATAAATTTGAGGCAGTGAAATGGCATTATAGTCGTTGTATACTATTTACTCCTATGGGTTAGATCAGATACCCCAGCGTTCTGCCAGACCTGAATGTAATTCCATGACGAGATAAAAAGCTTGAGTAATAAAGGCATTATTGAACTTTTAATCAAAAAAATTCTAGGCAACTTCTGCCCCTGAAAGCGTGCAGATTATTCTGAGAATGTCCGGAAAAATACAAGCCTTACTAGCATTCTTTTGTTGGGGCCCTCACTGCAGAGAGTTCTGTAGTGTTTTTGTTTGAGTGTTATTGTTGCTTTCCTGGAAAAAGATGTAATGAAATAACTTCCTATGTAAATTCCAAAAGCAATGTCATCTCAGCATAGCACACATTAAAGGCGATAAAGAGGTGCTGCTAGATGCAGCAGTGGACATTATGGTTGTGAGAACTTCCCTTGGTACAGCAGCAAGCTTTTCATGGTGGATATCTAAGCCCAGACACACAGCAGGAGCTGTTGCCATCAGCTTCGGGTTCAGTATAACAGTTCTTCTGTTATGGTGATGGTTACTTGTGACGTAATTCACCTTGTGGAAATCAAATATGTGGCTACCGGAAGAGAGAAATAATCTTTTTCAGAAATCTCTTCAAACTAAAGGTAAGCCCGAATGGAAATTGAAAGTAGGGACATGCCTACCCTTTCAGGCCTCTGTGCTTGAAACAGTGGGGCTGTGCTCTGGCTTAAATCCAGAGACAAGATTTTCCTCGGTTTCCAATGATCAAACAGAAATGATATCTTTTGTTCCATCCTAGGAGCATACAGTCTTTGTGGTCTCTGTCTCACAGCTAAGGTAGACGGCACGTTGCTATTGTGCAGGCCTCCTTTCTCCAGTCTATACAACAGCTCAGACTGTCTTTCCTTTCACTTACTTGATAGTGTCAAAACAAACGAGGCGGGTACTAATACCAAAAGAGCTCACAGACTGCAGAAAATTATCTAAAGTTAAGGTACTGGTTACGCTGATCAGTGCAGAAGACCTCTACAGTGTCAAATATTTTTTAGTTATTCACAAAGAACTGACATAAAATACATGGCACTCAGTTCTTTGTAATCTGCTAAGGTGTCTGGAGATTTTCCGTTTCCGTTAGTTTTCATTACACAAGCAAGTGAAAAAGTTCTAACTACCCTTTGTGAGATCTTCACGTGTCCTGAACATCCTTTTCGTTCCTTTTTCTCATGCGTTTAATTGATCGTAGTGTTTGTCTGCCTCCTTGTGATTTTCTTCATAATTGCAATCCCGATGTGTTTGGTAGGTTTGTTTGTGTGTTTTGGTTTGGGGTTTTTTGGGGTTTTTTTGTTGGGTTTTTTTTTGCACAGGCCATGGTAAGCAATTGAGTTGTATTGTGATGACTCTAGGCATGCCATTTGTTATGTGTTTCTCAGAAACACATAGGAGTGATGATGCCCTTGAGAGACTCATTAATGAACAGATGAATGTGATCCCATACTTTGTCATCATTTTTTCTTCGTGTAAATGATAGCTGATGCTGTCATAGTTTCCTGTTGCTGACTAGTTTTTAAGTCTTATGACTTAGTAAGACATTACACTATCCTAAAAGTGACTTCATTTTGTGCATGGCTTTTTGCTACTCCAGGCAACAACATTTCCTATTTTAAGTAATGTTAATTTGTAGCATCGGATGCACAGCTATGAAAAGTAGCTGTTTCACTAAAAAAGGAATGAAAATAAAAAGGTTGGGACCAGATCCAACTGTAAAAAATCCTGAAATTTTGGAATTCTGAATAAATTATTCTGTTATATGTCTGTTTGTTTAAACATTAGGACAGAGCGATATTTTTGCAAGTCTTTAGTTTGCAGTATAAGACAACGGGATAGTTCTCTTTTATGACTTCATTAACATTATATGTTCTTCAGTGAAGTCTGCAGGACCTAACCAAGATCAGGTCTCTCATGTTAGACATTGTAAAAACTCATACTAAAAGTTGATTCTGTTTAGATTTTCAGGTGATCAGATCAGACAAAGTAAGTGGAAGGGTAGTGAAAGAAAAAAGAGTGTGTTCGTGGAATTAATTTCTCAAGGTCATGAAGGAGGTGAGTCATACTGACTGGAATAATGGCCGAGCACACATCCAGTTCTTGATCCATCCTGTCTCACTGACCTGCTTGGACTTGAGGTCTGTAGAAGCTCAGAAAGTCAGCTAGGAAAAATGTTTAAAAGCACCAGTTGTTGGGGTTATTCTTTAATATTGGGGTTTGCAGTTTTGGTTTTTTCTCCCAAAGTATTACGACTCTGGATTTAACACGTTAAACTGAAATACTAACAACCAACTTGAGCACGTTGCTATACCTATCTCAACTGAAATTAATTTTGAATGTTGGGTAAATCAAAATACCTTAAACATCATTTTAAAATTTATGGGTCATGATTTTTACCACTAAGGGAGCTGGCAGCATCTTTATTTCAATAGGAGGCAAAAGATGGCCATGTTATTTTTCAACACGACATGGTTTGAACTGGAAGAAAATCCAGACATGCAAGCGGGAAAGGAATGAGGGCACCAGAATTATAGGGAGCAGTGTGAACTGCCTTTAGACGCTGGTGGTTTAAAACAGCCGCTAGTGAGTCCAAGTCCATGTGAAATGCAGCTGGAACTCTCATTGTTTGAGGTAAGGTAAGAGATTTCACCTTCTGGCTCTGAGCAATTTGTGTTCATAAATGCTTTATATCAGTATCTCTGTGTGATTAGAAAAACACAATTACAGATAGTGAAAGCTTTATTTCAGCAAAAAATATTTTCAGCTACTTAACTCAAATGTTTTTCTGGTCAAGGACTTTCCAATCTCCACAACATGCCTGATTGTCATATGCTTTAAGTGAAATGAATGACTTGTAATAATGAAATTTCCCTTCTTTTTCCTCTGTGCTTGTGAGAAACTGCATTCGACTTGGTTGCTTTTCTGTACTTAGGGTAAGCTCCAGCTGCAACACTGCTGAAAGCATCCTTTTAGGTTTACTGTCTATAGAGGTCAGAGCCTGTCTTGTCCACTGAGGAGAATAGTGGTTTGGGGAAAATGGCCTACAGTCACTTTTGTGACAAATATTACAAAGATCACAACTGCAGGAAAGTTATTGCTGAGTCTGCTGTGCTGGTATCCCTGAGGATATGGATGCACAATGAAGGAAGCACATTTAACTCCAGCTTCTGCATTAATCTTGCATACACTTGAAAATCCTGTTGGAAGCAACGTGGAAGGTTAAAAAGAAAAAATCCAGCCAGAGTTAGGGAAACATACAGATTGCTGCAGTTGGATGCATATGATAAATCAATCTGTGCTAGACTTATAACATGTCTGTGTCACTTATCACATGCCCATCACTTCCATAGGCAGGCAGTGAGAAGAATTTTGTAGATGAAGGTGGAGTTTTTGTTTTTGTTTTTTTTATTGGGTTGCGGGAAATATTTTATTTGACTGTTTTGAGGCTGTTGTTCAGGAAATTAGGAGAGACAGAATGAGTCTTGAGAAAATAGCTAGAAAGCAGATGGCACTTTAGGATTCAAAAGAACATTTTCATGTACTTCTGCATTGCTATAACACAAGCATGTTCACATGCAACCCACGCACATTTGCATGGTGAAATCCTAGATTCGCTGCATTCAGTGGCAAAATCTAAATGGATGATCACTCTGCACGGATAGACTCTGTAAATGACTTAATATCCTTACAGGAATGTAAATTAGGAGAATTGTGATGGTCTGGTTAAAATTAATTGCTTTTGTCCTTAGAGAGGTTTCTATTTTTAAATTTGTGCACTGTTTATAAGCGGAACTCATTTTTATTTCTTATTAGATTTTGCTTCTCGAACTCATTCTGAGTAGTATCTCGCTGCTCCAATATATTGATTTCAGTGGTATTCCTTGAGCGTAAAAACTTACTTAACTTTAGAACGTGAGACAGAATTGTCCTGTTAGCTTTTTGTTTTTGAGAGAGACTTTCGAAGGCTCAAAATGCTAACAGAAACATAAACTATCTACAATTATGAAAATTAATTTATTTTTTTTTCAAAGGTAAGAGTAAAGCTTTTTTCTTTATAAGCAATCACTCATAGATTTATTTTGGCAGCCTCAGGCTTATGTTTTTGAAATGTTTTTTTCTGAAAGACTGTCTTCCCCTCCCCCCATTATTTGATCTTAGTACATCTGGTTTTCCATGTCTCCATCCAGAGACAGCACTTGCCAGTTTATGCTTTCTCTTTCACTTAACCTCATAAACTCTGTCTGATTTCTTTTTCTGTATTTAATCTGTTTGCCATATCATCTCTTCTGCTGAGGGTTGCATAAAATATTTCTTACGAGTCAGTGCTGTAGCTAGAAGGAACTGGATTTCTGTTAAATATCCCACATCGCGGTTGATAGGGAATAGGTCTTTGTGGCTAGCCCACACATAAATGTCTGGAGGGGATGCAACGAGAAAGCGTCACCCTCATTGACCTCATAGCCAACCAGGTGCAGGGGCTCACCCAAAGTGCTTGGGAACTCATGATCTCTTTACCTACAAATGCCATTCTGAACATGACTCCCGCATCTAATTAATTTTCCTTGCCATTATTCCTCCTTGTCCAAGAAATAAAAGCCTCCACTTGTCAGAAATTCACTTGCCTCTTAATGAATAAACAAATGTGTTTACTTCTGTCTGCGTCTGAGTCATTTCTTGCACACGAAGCGCTTGCCTACGCAGAATGCTTTTTTCAAACAGCAGCCGAGGTCTAGTGTTACATGTACTATTCCCAAATTCTATAAAATTGTGACAGACACAAACCAAAAGTAAGGGTTGAGGGAAAGTTTAATCAAGACTGAGAATCCCAAATGTCCAAACTCTCAGGTTATTTATATCGGTACACATCCAAAGATGTATCTTGATTTCAGTTAGATAAGCAGGAATACTTTGAGTAATTCTTTCAATGAGTCTGCTATATTCTGAAAACAGAAGTAAAGACTTTAGTTTCATTAAGTGCAACATTTGTGCTACAGACAGTACTTTAATTTTACCTTCCCCAGTGCTTTCCCTTTGTAAAAATGTTTTATGCAACTTTGCCTTTTCCTTAACCTCCGGAGGTCAATAGGCTGTTGACCTTGAGGTGTCTATGCCATGCAGAATTTACGTGGCTGTGCTTTCACCCTCCAAGCCAATTCCTGGCTTCTTCATGTGTATGAGAAGTGGCTAAACTCCTGTTCTGTTCTAGAGCTTTGCACACGAGGCTGGCTCCCTGCATGTGTATTCAATCCAGAGCTGAACCAGTGGAACAGGCAATTTTCTTCATTAGTTTCCATCCACGTGCATTCGTGTTTTATGTCATTACACCAAGCATATTCGCTTCATCTCTTGCCAAGAACAAATAGAGGGAGGAGGTTGCATTTTTGCAATGTGAAAGGGGAAAAATTCCAGTTGCCTCGCTTGATTATTTCTTTCGCAGAAGGCGACATGTTATTTCATGGGTTCTAAGTATCTTTAATGGTAGAATGACTGTGGAAATGCTACTGCCTAAGCTGGGACCTCCTCGCTAATCAACTGATTGTTCCTCAGTGCCTCAGGCTTAATGAGATCTTTCCTGTGCACTTCACTGTGCAAGTGGACCTTTCTTCTTTCCTACCCCATTCCCCTAAAATTCTCAGTTCCCCTGACACCACCTTCCATATATGTCTGTGTATATGCTTCAGGTCCCCATGTCAGGTGTGGTGTGCAGTTCTCCTGATCGTTGCTCCATGGTTTCAGTCTCTACCGTCTCTTCAGATGCCTGGGTGTCAGCTCAAAGTCATCTCTATGCTAGATCCCATAAGTTATTGGACAATGTTGTCAGACACGCTTCCAGTTTGTCCTTTGAGTCTTTAAATTGTCTTTCAGTAGTTTTAGTAATTACTGTTAGTTGCCCTGAGATCTCCCTCTCCGTCCTTTAATATTCCATGTCTCACATCAATTCAGGATTTCAGTGTGCTGCTTGATTCTTGCTTACTGTTAGATGCCTGTCAAAAAGAAGCTTTCTCTCCCCTGGCTCTAAAGTACTGCTGTCTCTAATGTTGCAGTGGGTGTTTCTGGGTCACCTGTTTGTTATCGTCTTGCTCATCCCCACATCCTGGGAAATCCTATTTTCTACTCTCCCATTCTGTCACCACCCTGCTGTTGCTTGTACTTCTGATAAATCCACAACTGCTGATCTTCATTGTTACCGATGTACGCTGTTAGATTAGATTTACAGGAGCATTGTTTTCAGCAATTGCTGTTGCCCGTTTGGGGAGGCTGCGTGCTGTTGTCCTGTGATTTTTTGCTGAAATATCAAATGGAAAAAGCTTCTGGCATATCATGCCTGGTACCAGTGTAAACATGTCATTTGCCTGTTCTCTGGCTGCTTTAAGTGGAGGTCATGGTCCACAGTTATCCTCCGTTATTTCCCTTGGATTGTAGGAGGCTTTAGTCATCTAGCATCTTACTCACTCTGTTTTCTTAGACACCCTGTGTCTTCAAGCTGAAATATATGCTTCCTGGCTTCTTTCAGATCTTTATAAACTGCCCGCTTTGAGCAGCTGTTTGTTGTAAACCAGGACATAACTAAGAAGCTATCTCAACTTTTCCACATATGTACCTCAACTAGGGGAAAACTCTAGGAACAATTTATAAACTCTTTCCCCTTGGTATTGGGTTTCTAACCCGATTACATGGTATTTGCTGAGCTGTGACTAAATCTAAATGAATTTAAGTTTTCATTTCATATTGCTGTGATGCATGGTGAGAAGGATTTGCCTCCTGCATAAACAATAACAGAGGAGCGGGATTTAGCTCTCTGTAAGGGTGAAAGGCAGAGACTTGATATACTTGTTCGCACTGTCCCCAGATTTTTAAAGGTTTATACAAGTTCCACTTGCCTTCCTGTTAGGGGGAATTTACAGTCATGTGTGAATTGTACGTCACTTAAGCAGTCTTAGAGCCTTTTAACTTTCTTCAGCAGGTAGCCAGGTAATATAGGTCATACCGGCAAGGTATGTTAATATATGAAGCCTCTCTTTTTGAGCTACAGCAGTCTGCTTTCAGTCGAATCTCTAGACACTCATTTTTGTGCCTCTGTCTTCAGCAGGATACAGATGTCTTCAGTTCCCAGTTGCACCATCAGCCCTGTGCTGAAAATGTGACATCTTATAATAGTGTTTCATAAGCACTGTAAAGAAAGAGTTTTGACTGATAAGGTAGTTTAACAACTCGGGTAAGTATTGGGAAAAATAAATTGAAAAGTTGTGAGGTGGAAATCTCAAATGAGGTCGGTCCACACATCCTCTAGCAGGAACTTGCAAATGGGATAAAGAAGGTCTGACAAGAAACCGAGTCCCAAGAGAGAGGCAAGGGTGTTCATACTTTAGGTCAGCCTGACTTACCCTTCTTTTGCTTAAGTTTTTCATGGAAAGGAGTGTTTTTGCAAGTGGAAGCAGTTGCTGAATGGGATGAACGGACAGTAATGTCAGTCTAGAAAAAGGACAAATCGACATGCAAGCAAAATGACTGATCAGTTAAATAAGGATGAGCTGGGTGAAAACAATTCACTTTGTATTCTAAATGAAGAGAGCTCTCTGCAGTGTGATTTAGTGAAGTAAAAAAGTTGATGATGTTATGCATCTTTTCATAGAAATATCTGTGAGATAAAAAGGAGAATGAGAGGGCTGCTTTGTGAGGGAGATTTAATTAGCAAAGGACACAGTGGATACGGTTTTAAAGCCCTTATCCTTGGGGCTTTTTCAGAAAAGAAAAAAAAAAATTACTTGAGCAAAAGGATCAGGTTCAGATTTCAGAAAAACATGACCCAAAATACATTTTGAAGAATTGGATACATTCCCATTGACTTCAGTAGGAACTGGATCAGTCACTTAATGAAAATACTGTGTAACTGGTCTCATTCAGTTTTATTAGATTTCATTATGTTTCCTCTGAGACCTTTTGGTGCATATGTTAGTTAATCTGCTAGGAGACCAGGAGTTAGCTTGCGTACCTCACGTGGATCAATTTAATATCAATGTTGAAGTATTTTCAAGCTTGCAAGCATTATGCTATAAGTATTGTTAGTGAGCCTTCTGGTTTTGTGGCAAAGTAATAATGCTTCATCACGTTTCAAACACCTCACCCTTTGCTACTTAAAGATTGGCATTCTCATGTTGATGCGAAACAATCTTAAGAAGTCAACTTCTATTGTCACGGAAAAGCCTGTGAGCAAGGCAGGATACATAAGTAACCCTGTCAAATAACTTAATACCTGAAACAGCCACGTTTACTACACAGTATTGAAGAACAAAAGTCAGATACAACTCTGGCTTCTGAAACTTCCTCAGCCACACTGGCAAAGGCCTGAACTGGCAGCATCATTTTGAGAAATAAGAGTGCGGGCTAGCCCAGTCTCTGATCTTTTCATTAACATTTTCAAAAAGATGACATAATTTACAACTGCGCAACGGCTTTCAGCTTTGAGACCACCAGCCATTTTACAAAACCCACAAAGAATTAGGTTTCAGGTCAGATTTGAATAAGCAAAGTAGAAGTAAGAAAATATCCATATACTGTCTACCCAAATTCACTACGTTTTGTGCCAAGTTTTCAATTTATTCGTTCCCAGTTTAATCCTCCCTAAAAAAAAATAAACAAAAAAAAAATAAACCCTCTATCAGAGAGGAGCATCAGTCTCACTAATGTTAAACTTTTTTTCTCATTGGAACTCATTTTGTTTTGGCTTTGTTTTCAATGACAAATGGAAACAGATACAAAGTCCTACACTTTTGTCTCCTATTCCTTCTCCCAAATTAGTATCTGTTATTGAGTAGGCTTCCAAAATTTGGAGAGTGGTTCTTCACTTTATTTATATATTTGATCACTTCCATTTCTACTTGATTGCAAAATCTGTTAATAGATTTAAGTGTGAAACAATAGGTAATACCTATTTAATTTAATCCTATACTACAATAATATTATAATAATAAATTCTAGTACATAATATTCTATTGTATAATAATACTATAAGTTGGTATCACTTTACAAATCCTGAAGAATTTCTACATGATTTTTGAGGCTCAACTATGTAATAGAAAACTGACAAAAGTCTGCGTAGGGAAGACAATTTAATGAAAACACATTTAATCAAACATTTTGCCCTTCATAGAACAGTGACTGTTAAAGGTGTGTGTTGATTGTCCACTAAACCTGGAGTCTCTCATTATGTCTTAACTTATTTGAAGATAGGTGCCTTTTTTTAATTTTTTAATTAAGTTGTCTTTGAAGGTACAACAGTATCTGTGATAGAGGACATTATTAATTAATACCAATATCTCATTCTTCTCACTGAAAAAAAACCAACCCTCACTATTAATGTGAGTCTGATGCGTGTATCTGAAGCGGTTTGGAGTTGAATATGGAAAATGGTACCAAAATATGTCATTGTACCCTAAATTCTTATTTGTTTTGTGACGATGCCTTTGGGCACCAGGCACAGATCAGGGATCTTGCCATATATGTTGTGAAAGATAATGTCTGTCTTGAAGATGTCACTAGATATAATATACTGCACCACTAACATGTCTTCTTTTATGTTTGCTACTCTAATTATAATAACAGTTCTCACCTAGGAGGATTAGAAAATTAGAAAATTAGCACTCAGCTCAGTTTCGCAGAAAGCCTGACTTAGCAGATTTTAACTTCAGAAGAGAAGGATAAGCTTAAACCCCCTGTCTTTACTGTGGCTGACCTCCTAAATGAAAATCCTGTCACCAGAGAGATAAGTCTGTAGTCCTCTTTGATGAATTTTGTTTGACTGAGTGAAATGATAGCCAACTTTTGAAAAGCAGAAAAGCAGGTACTTACACCTGCCATTTTCCATTTCATACTTCTCATGTTTAAATTGCCTTTGGGGTATTTACATGTGCAAATGATTATTTAGATGCCTTTTGTATTTGCATATGCAAAGTCTGCTTGTTCTTTTGATGTGAAACAAACTTTGAAAAAATGATTCGGTGAATTATAGGAGGCTTCTGATCTATATTTAGTGTAAGGCCTGGTCTATACATGCTTTGAAGGTTCTATTGGTGTGAGCCTCTGTGGCTGCCTCACCTGGAAAACCTATCAGGCTTCAGTGTATCAGCAGCCACTGGAAATCATTTCAGCTGGAACTATACTGATACAATTTTTTTGTATCACCTATTTAAGTTAATACTTCTTTCAGTTCCCCCCACCCCGTATGTCAGTCAATAGACATGGAGAATATAAGTGTGGTGGTGTTGCTGAAGCGGTTGGGAACTTTATTAGGTTCTACATGAAAACTGAGCTCCTTGTTCAGTGAGAAATATCACTTGACACAAAGCAATAAAGGTTATTCTGCCCCAAAATGGAGATTTAGGGATTCTGATGAATGCCTCCATTCTATTTTATTTTCCGCCATTCATATTTACTATAAAATAAGGAATGTTTGCATTTGATTTGTTTCAGGAATATAGACTTGAACCAATGAAGCTTATAAATCATTTATAAAGAATCATTCCATCCCATTCTTTGTTTATACAGCATAGTGTAAGAGATCGTTTCAATGAACTGAGTGGATACCTGTTAATGTGTTTGCTACGGCCCAAGATATAACATTAAAATAAAATTCTTTATAATTCAGAAAGCGTGTTAATTATAAACCCCAACTCTAGCACAGCTAGAAATATTGTGACAAGCAATTAGTGTGCACTCTAGACAACTTTTTTTCAAGCTGAGCTTTTTTTATAATGATTTTTCCACCTAAGTGAGATTCATTTAGTGTGATTTACTACATATAAATCCCTGAAAATGAGGAGGAGATGCTGAGCCAGCGAGCTGTCTATTTTCCATGTCATTATCATGGTGTCTGCAGAGAGGGGAAGTGCAGGCTCCTTTATTGGGGTTTTAGAATGACAACACAGAGACTCAGTGGAGGTCCCTAAACAAATCCATATGTAATGACTGGAGTGATACAAGTTGCATCATTTGGCACTTTTAAAACTAGTAGACATAATCCAAAACAGTTTTGTATAATCCTACATCAAGAGGGGGGCTAGGCACTATGTGACTTAATGAGGGATGACAGGGAGAAATGAGGAGTGCATTTTTCCTGTTTTTCAGGTGGTGAAAGTTTTTTGGGTTTTGTTATGTTGTTTTTTTTTTTCTTAATACAGTCAGATCATAGGATAATTCGGTTTGGAAGAGACTAATACACTATTGCCTGCCAAAATATACATTAATATACTGTAAGTAGATTACTTCAGTGTGCATAAATAATTAATATCTAGAATTGGCTACATAATTTGCACTTTTTCAGATTTGCAGGGTTGAGGTTTCATTTGAATTCCTTAGATGTGCACTTAGGCACATAAGTGTGTTCTTAAAAGTCTAAAATAAGCTTTGTTTTATCAGGCTGAAACTTTTCTCTAAGAAGACGACACACAAATTCAATGACAAAAGGAGAATGAAAGCCAAGAAAAAGCATAGTTGGAGGGAAGCTTTCTAGCTTTCCAGCTGGAAGCTGGTTTTCTTCTCTGTCCTCTTGGGAATTGCTCCCATGATCCCTTGTGCCTATAAGGGTGAACTCTATGTACGTAGCAACAGTAATGCCTCTTACAAAATGTATGCTAAAGTGGCTGTAAACTTTTTAAAATAGGAATGTCTCTAAATCTAGCCAGACTGGTGTTTAAATGTGATGGTACAGCAGGATTTTGCTATAAATTTTACAGAGTGAACTCTGGAGATGAAGTTGCATAATCTCTGCTAACAAGGTATTTTTAACGTCTGTAACTACATGGCTTGCAGCAATTAATCAGGAGTCTATTACACATTCTTGATGGTGTTTTCAGATCACTGAATTCTCAGGGAAGTAGAAAAACTCCACGTAGCAGGTTACCTACAAATTTCTGAAAATTCACTTCCCCATTTGAGTGTGTTTAGAAGACTTGGTGTAAATGCCTACTACTGCCTACTACTGCATTTACTGCATGGCCATGTACTGGAAAGGAGTAAACTGTCAATATGATAACATCAGTGATGATGGAAATAGGACGTTGCTAAACATCACTATTAAGTACTGCTAATCCACGATCCACAGGGCAGCACTGCAGCTCTTTTTCTTTCATCCAAGGCCCTTGCACTTGCTCCTGTCAGGTGTCCTCAAAACATCCATGGAACAAGTAGGAATCCTACCTCCAATCTGCGACACGCTTGCCCCATCAGAGGCCAGCCACTCTCAGCACGTGTTGCACATCTGCGTAGTTTCCCTCAATTTCTTTTTTTATCAAATCAATTGTCAGACCTTTATCAGACCAATGGTCAGGGCCCATTCAGCTCTCCTCGGTGTCCTCTTCTTGGCCAGCCCCAGTCATGACCCGTTTGAACGGAGTATTAGCATTACCTGTTAACGTGAACTTTTGTATGTTTTGGTGACTGTCAGGGATGTTGAACTAATGTTGTCGGAGCTTCTGTGAAGGCATGCAGCTAGACAGGCTTCTCTGCACATTGCCAGTCTTTCACCGTCTTTCTCAGGGCCCCACCAGGCTAGCCCTGGCTCTACATTAAACGGTAGATGTGAGAATTTTCAGTGGCCACCTTCAAGAGGACCAAGGTAACTGCTAAGCATTGGAATTGCTGGGGGGTTTGAGAACTGATTTTGCTGTCTTTAGAGCTTTACCATTAAAAGTTTTTGCCAGGAGAAGGAATAAAATTTTGACGCTTGATGACAGAAGCCTTGTTCTCTGAAGCAATAGTGTCTCAAGTCCCCAGATAATATTTTTTTTTCCATATAGATATGTGCACCAAATTCCAGGAAGACTTCACCTTCTGTCAGCCACCCATGCAGCCACAGGCTGCAAGTTCTCTCTTAACATCAGTTCTTTACGTCACAACTAGGAAGATGCTGAGGGAGACCAGTGTCTTGTATGGAAGAGATGTCCTACTCCATCAAAATGTCCGCATGAGCTATGGTCTATGGAATAATTTGTCATTACTTGACAATACCATATGCTAGATACAGGCCCAGAGACTCGCTGGGGAAGCTGGGTCCCATTCTTGGTACGAGTTTCGTACCCTGCTCCACTTTTTTTTTTTTTTGCTAAGAATAGTTAGTGAATAATGCTGAGATTTGAGAAAGACTTTTTTGTTGTTGTTTTTTTACATAGACGGAAGGGTAGATCATCAACATAAATGGTACAGAGAAGCTGGAGCAAAATGATTCCTAAATAGCATCAGCTGGGGTTGCAGCAAAATCATAAAGTAGAGGTGCCGTGTCTGAGCATACCGTGTGTGTGTGCGTACTCACCTCGGGCATCGAAGCCTGCAGCGACGGCAGCGAGGCCTTCCAACTTGCTATGTATGGGTAGTGGTCTGACACAGTGACGTGGATAAGTCTTGACAACACTGGGATTTCCTTTGTGTTGGCTTGCGATGTCTCTGGGGTCGGTGTGAAAATACATCGCTCTAGAAGCCCATTTCATGATGGAGTTCTGCACATGTCTCAAAGAAGGTCCCCTGAACGCTAAGATATGAGAACGAGGGTTATATCTACTGATGACAATGAGTCGAAGCGGCTCATATTCAGTAAAAATTAATTGAAATGTATTCAGTTCTTCTCTTTCCCCATCTCATTAACGTGTCACTTCTGGAGTGCAAAACTTTCTTCGCACAGCCACTGGTGTGATGCACTGCGTTATTTTGCCAAACACCTTTGGATTTTATAGTCAATATTCTCTCAGTATGTAGCCTACATTGTTTCTGAAGTTGGCCTAAAATCACACCAACTAACTCCAGGCTATGATTTGCTTTAGGTTGCTGTGTTTGGCTTCCAGAGCCCAGCCCAAGTTCCTTTCGAGTCCGTAGGATTCTTTCCATTGGCTTTTGCAGTACTTGGATCAGATCCGTAGTGTGTAATTCCTCCTCCCGCTTCCCCTCCCTCCCTGAAATATTCTTTAAGAAAGTTATAATATAATCTGAACAATAACAGTATTGGGCCAGATTTTCAGTTCCTATAAAACCGAATAGTTTTTTTTCAAGCCAGTAAAACTATGCTCATTTACATGAGCTTAATATCTTCACATACAGCCTAATATCTCTTTAATAAGCCATAAAGCTCTCTAAACGTATTTATGTGAAAACCAGAGCCATTTAGACTATGTTTCACTTTGATGCCAAAGTCCTATGCAATGACAACTTGGTTTGCCTAACTTTTATTGACTATTTTTCATGTTATCTCTTGATACACCCTTAACGCATACCAAAACAATCTATAGTTTCTCCCTCTGCGATGCTATTGTCTGGTTATCTGGTTTCTCATATGTTTGCTTCACCATAGATTCAGCTTAAACACAGATTCTAGAGAGAACAGCTTTAGTGACAGCCCTGCTTCAGACGCAACTGAAATAACGAAGATTTATGGCAATCGTAAACATATGTTGGATTTTATTTTACAGAAAGGGTTTTCTCAGTTTCAATTGGCTGGATGGTGGTGTGAAAATAGACATGTGTCATGAATTTATTTACACTGATAACTGACTAATAACCTCATTATTGTAGAATCCAACTTTTTCTTTCTCAGACGTCTCATGCAGTGAAAAGCTGAATTGGGTGGATCATAAAATCTCAAAAGTTTTATCTCCAGCTGAAGTACGTTGAGGAGGAAACTGCTTTTTCAGTTAGAAAGTAGAGCAAGTTATTTTATTCTTTTTTTTTTTTTCTTGGTGAGAAATCCTTTATACTTCTGTGAACCTCGAGCAATTCTGAAGCTAGGAGAATTATTCTGGATTTGTGCTGGGGTTACTGACATCAAAATATGGCCGTAGGAGTAAAATGGTCCTTTTGTGGCACAGCACAGCATGAACCATGACTATATTTAGGATGTAGGAAAATCCAGTCTCTATAGAAAGCAAGCATTCAATGAATTTCAGAATAGTATAATAATACAAAGAGAAAAGAGGGGAAAGACAGAAGATGTACATTTAACCTGAGAATCAGGAAATAACATACCAGCAGTAGTTTTTATTTGTCTGCACAGTAGTCCCTAAGGGAAATTGAACCAAACATACTGTTTGCTAACTTTCCACTCCTAAGTCTTAATCAAAAGTCCAAATACAAAGTGCTCTTGGAACATGAACCCCCCTGTGACAGTACGTGGAAGCTGAAATTCAGCAACAGTTAACTCCCTCCCACAGCACCATCACGTGTTGTAGTGGACCAAAGTTGGGCTTCAAATGTTTTAACATGAAAAGTTTTGGGGGCATTTCTCAAATGCTTTTTTAGGCATTCAAAGAGGAGAAAGTTGCAAAATAAAATTCTTTAGACTGTTGTCTCAAGGCTGTGTCACCATTTGAATTGCAATTTTCAAACTTGATGTAAAAACCATTTGCTTCATTCATGATACATTGTCCAGACTAAAGATATGATTCAAATCTCATACTGCTGAAGGCTGACCATAGCATTGTCAGTTCAAAATGAAGTTTTGAAACCAAAATACAAAGCTTGAGATGAAAAAGTGTGATTGGTGAAGATGTGACTCTGCTTCTACTTGCATATCCATGTAAATCTAGAGAAAGACCTCACTCGTGTATAGCTATTACAGAGGCTGTCGCTCCTACGACCCAGAGCAACAGCACAGACAGTCTCAGTAGCTGAGAGGTGTTAATTAAACTAAGAGTACTTGCGTGTGCTCTCATTGGGATGGATCAGAAGTAACTTTATTTTTCAGTATCTGTAAAGCTGAATTGACTTCCCACTACGTTTCACAGAAAAACCAAAATGCAGAAACAAGAATTGCCTTGCATTAAAAAGTTTTAAATGAAAACTTTCAAACAAGATTTCATTTGCAGCTGCTTATTCAGGTGAAGAGTTTGATTCCTTATAAACTTACTCTGATTTTCAAACTTTAGAAAGTTGTACAGCTTTCCATGCTTTCTTCACTCCAAGTGAATCTGACTCCTCATGTAACAGAAATCAAACAACACATTTTTAGTCTGAGGTGGGGTGTTTGTTGTTGGGGGGTGGGGGGTAAGAGTTACATTTTTGCCTTTTATTACCTGTGATATTGTTTGAGAATTTTTCTTGTTTTGTTGCCTATGCTATGTGTACTAATCTGAATTGTGCTGTTACGAAAGGCTTACGTGCCACTTAAGTCTCAACTGCAAATACTGTGAGCCCTCGAGGGAGTTTTGGACGTGTAGAAGAGCCCATATACTCATCACAGCCATAAATCCAAATGTCGTTACCCAGACTACATTAAACAGCTTCTAGCATGCCTTTTACAGGGCCAATTTTTAATTTCTGGCACTACGGCTAAATGATGTTTAGCAGTTCATGAGATGTACTAATCAAAGTATTTTTCAGTGCATGATTTATGATGTGGCTTCTATAGAATATGCTGCTTTATGATCCCTCGCTGGTATTTATTTGACTGTTCTGCATGGAGAACTAGAGGAGAGAAATTAGTGAAAGTGCCAACTGAAGTCACGGGTGCAGACGTGGGAGAAGTTACATTGGTGCTTGGTGAAAGATCTTATTTGAGTGTAGGCAGAAAATGAGCGTGGATCTGGAGGATACACATCAGAGAGAGGTACCTAATTTGGCAGCTAGATATCCCTCTCAACCTGAAATTCCTTTGTAGGTCAAGCCCCAGTGTTCCTGGAATAAAGGCAGCAAGCGTAAGCAGTACTGAGCTCTCCTGCTAGTAAGAGCCTGGGGACTTTTCTTGTATTTTCTTTCCCAACTCAGCATAAATTCAGGTATCTCCAAACAGTTCCAGACACATTATTTCTGATGTCCCTCATTAGACTAATTTAATTGCAACATTGGACTAGTGTAGTTAAAATGTATGTCAGCAATACTACATTGTTAAACTAAAGGGTACTTCATTTTCTTAAATAACTTCTTTGATATTTTAAGAGATAGAGGAGATGGTTTTGGTTGTTTGCCCTTCACTACTCCTTTTATATAGATCCCTAGCCTATAAAGAAAAGCCAGTTTCAAGACACATAAAATGGTGTCTTTACTAACATATTTTCAAAAAATTAATCTGAAAAATATTTGCGTTCCCTAACGTGTTTATACTAAAAACATGAAGAACAGGATCACTCGGTGCTACAGGACTAGAAAAACATGTAGCATTGTTTACATAAAATATTAGTTTTAAATATGATCTCATTTTTCTTACCTTTTTAATTTACTTATTACATTCAAATAAAAACCATTCTACTATTTCTTTTCCTTTCCTTCTATTATAAAGCAGACTACTAACGTACGTCTGTGACTTTTAATTAAAGTCAGCACAGCTTTTTCCAGTAGAAAAAATGTGATTTTCCCAGTGAATGGTTCCCTCTCAAGAGGTTTTGGTTTTTTTTTTCCCCGTCTATGTAATTTCAGATGCTGCACAACAAACATGTGATGGTTCGTGTTGGAGGAGGATGGGAGACTTTTGCAGGTTACTTACTGAAGCATGACCCGTGCCGAATGTTGCAGATCTCCCGAGTGGATGGGAAAACTTCTCCAATCCAGAGCAAGTCTCCAACCCTCAGGGACATGAATCCAGACAATTATCTGGTTGTTTCTGCCCATTACAAAACCAAGAAGGAGATTAAGTGAAATAAGCTTCTCATGTGATTGGGATTCTATGTATGTAGGTCCAAATTATTTTCTCAAGTGTAGTAAATTTAGTTTATGCTTTAAAAGGACTTTGGAAAATTTAAGACAGACTGGAAATGGCAACCCATTTTGAAAATCTTTGAACTGTAGAACTATTTATTTCTAGTACTGTATCTTTTATAGCAAATTACCCTTGATAGGCTAATTACTACAATCAGATAAGAAATAGACATATATTTTTAGCCAAATTATTACTCTTTAATATGTGAATGTATACTTAGAGTTACATAAAGGAGTGGATCCTGTTAATGGAAGAAAATACACAATACAATATATTTGTATGAAAATCTTATTACATTGAATCCTTGACTGTTAGGCTAGCTGAAAAATATATATGCAGGTGGAAAATGAATATTTGTGGAAATTATTTGGTAATGCCTTTTGACATGAAATAAAAATTGACTATTTTTATGGGTTGCAAGATTTTCTTAACCAGTAGAATATAAAGACTTACTGCATGCCAAACAACTTCCCAAACTGATTACTTAAAAAAAAAAAAAAAAGCCCAAGGAAACCCCCCCCCCACCTTCTATTCTTTAAAGCTAAAGACAATGTTCAGTGCTAGATCTGTACGTAGGTCCTTCCTGTTTTTTACAACGTTGCCCAATATAGAAGCATGGGGAAGTTGAGAGGTTGCCCCTTCCTCTGTCAGACAATACAGATGTACTGGGAGGGTGATGTACTGCAACCCACGAAGGGAAGCAGGAAAAGATGCACAGCCCTTGGACTCGACGAGCTTCAGAAGATGCTAGTCCCTCCTGAGTCACAAAACACTACGCTCTTCTTGAATCTGAGCTTTTCCTTCCCCTTATTTTTAATTTCGTTGGTCATGCCAAATGTGAAATATTCATTACCCTGTCAGTGGAGTGATTCACATTCTTGTAAATCATTCACACACCTCTAAAATAGCTAAAGGCATATGGGGGCTTAGTTCATTATTTTGGCTACTTTTCTATGTTTATATTTGGTAATTTATGTGCCTTGTAACGTCCTAGAAAAATCATTTTATAGGATTATTTCACTGACTGTATAAATTTGAGCAGAACTCAGTTGTTTCATTACAAATGAAATAAAATTTTTTAAAATACTGATACATTTTGAAAGTCTTATTTATTATTTGTAATCTGTGTTCCCAAACTTCGCTGCTACTCACTGGATGCCTGCAATATACAATACTGGCTGCTAACCTAATAATGAGGTACACAGTGAACGAGACAAGGATTCACTTACTACAGATAGCACAGAAATATCCAGATTTTATTGAAAGTTAATTTTCCTTTGCAGGGGGAAAAAAAAAAAAAAATTGAAAGCATTCTTGAAATACTTTTTTAAGTACCAGCTGGTATTTTTCTGTCTTTACTGAAGTTTAATTTTAAAACATATCCTTCCTTATGGTCTGTCCCTGTGGTCTTTAAAATTAACAGCAAAGTATCTACTGGCTAGGCAGGATCAAGACCTTCTTCTTTCATGTTCCATGCCTTACTAAAATCAGCACGTTTTATCTCACTTCCATGGAACCATTCTACCTCACCGTCTAAAAATATCTGCTAAATACAGTTTCACAATTGCTTGGTGCACCATACTAAGTAGCAGTCCATAATTCCAGACGTGGTTTTAGAAAGAAAAATTGCAGCCTTTTATTCTTATTTTGAGACATTTTCTAGGACGATTAAATGCATACTCAAGCAGTAAATCCTTTGAAAAGCCATTGGAAGACCCAATTCTCATAGAAGCAATGTACGTAGCCCTTATGGGAGCCGAGGACAGACCGTGAGCAACATTATTTTAAAAAAATGCAGCACAGCTGAAAAAAATCATGATCTTAATATGTGCACCAAGAGATCTGTTTTCAAATGAACAAAGAAGAAAAAAAAATGACTTGTGAAAGTGTCAGATGTTTATTTTGAAGTAATGGTTACTCTTTAAAACATAAATAGTTGTATTTCCATCATCCAAGATTAAGTGTGCATTACTATTATGTTTTTTCTTTAAAATATTTGATGGTGTTTACATGTTAATAAATCACAAGCAGACGATTATAAAAAAAGTATTCTTGGGTTTATTTTAACATTAAACTTCAACAACCAACCCTGGTAAATCCAAACCAAGATTTTAAATTAAACATGAACTGCTTTATGTGTTTGGACTGTAGGTATCAAAATAGTCTTTTTTGATTCAGGATACTCAAAACATCTTAAAAAAAAAAAAAGATCACATTACAACACTTCCTGACTTAAAACTTCAACTTGGCCTATTCCAAAATGGGAAACCTATAAGGGACTTGTTAAAGTCTTGCCTCTACCACCTAATCTGTGTAAAAAGCTTGCAGGTGGGACTTGGTGCATTTAATGCACCTGGTGTGGGTGTGGATAGCAGAGGAGGAAATTAAAGCAGGAGCATCAATAAAGTGAAAAAAATAAAAAAATAAAAAAAGGTGCAGTAAGCTAGTTAGTTCTGGAGGAAGAGGTTGGGCGTATGTTCTTCAGAAGGTAAGTGTTGCTGCTCTGATAAATGGTATTTTCTTCGTATACTAGCTCCTATAGCAATGTAGGAGTTGGGGAATTTGTTAGGAGCCTAAGGCTCAATTTACAAAGCTAAAGCTGAGCAGCAAAATCTTGCTCGAAGAGGTCTGGCCTATGTTGCAGTGATGGGGGCAGAACAGGCTTCATGTCGAAAGTATTTGGGGAGAAAAAACCCTGTTGTTTGACCAGCTAGCTATAGTGGATGATACTTGAAGTTTCTATACTAAAATCCATGGTATTAAGGTATCTGGTGTAGATTTCTAGAAGGCTGAACTGAATTGTAGAGTACCAACAGGGAAGACCTGCAGCTCTTCTCTTGTCCCCCCAGGTGAGGGAGGGTCTGCTGAGACGGGAGCAGTTTCTTGTTAAAAGGGCAGGTGATGAGATGCGGAAATGTTGAACTAGCCGTGGAAGGTGATTGTAAGGACACATGCCGTGTAGTGATTTTAGCTTACTCTGTCGCTGTACAACTCAGCTGAATGTGAGTGTTGAGGAGGCTCAGAGTCCTCGTTGGGTCATAGAACAAACCTCATGGGAGCTCCTGCTGGCTGTGAATAAGTAACTGTGCTAAAGATGGCTAAATTATGTTCGATTCCTTCTAAAACCTGTTATTATTACCAATGTCAAATAAGCATCACCACGTTGGAAGCAATTCGGAATTAGTTTAGAAATGTGACATCTGTTATTGCTCATTATGGAAGGTACCTTCTGTCCCCTTGCGGTTCATATATTACCTGGAGTTTTTCTTCCAAGCAGGATTCTTTACATAAATGATTGAGGATAGGGGTTTTTTTTTCCTCATCTTTATTAGCGATGAGCGCTCCTTCCCTTGCATTACCACCTTTTTTTCCAACAGCAGTTTGGAGATCATACGTAAAATCTATGGAAGCTAGTTCAAGGGCTGTTGGTGGGGATGAGTGAAACAGGGAGGTATCAATATATGTGTGGGGGAAGGTATAGCAAGTTTCTTATAACTTAAGACCCGACACCGAATTCATTATATGTGTTCGTTTTAGGTCAGGGAGATGAGCTGTTTGCCACAACACAGCGTTACAGAAGCGTCTGCTAGAGGCGCTTACGAAGGTTTGGTTCTTTTTGGGCTTATGTGTTGTACTGCCGTGCCTGCTGATACGCAGTACCTGACAGGGAGGGAGGCAGAGTGCTTTTTCTTTGCTCTGTGTCTCCTACTTTCTTAGCCTGTGGTATGTTAGGAATCTAAAGTAAGGTGAAACAGGCACGTGGGATCGTGCGAACCTTTATGGGGCTGGAGAGGTTTTTCCATCTCAGTCCAACCGCTGGCACCGCTTGTGCCTGATGAGCTGTGTCCCAGTGATTTAGTCTGTCACCGTGCCAAATCCACGTGCTGAAGTCATCTGTTTTCCTAAGGGCCCGCAGCGGCGCTACCCACCCTTGTGGAGACGCGGCTTCTGTGCCCTCCCAAACCTCAAGGAGCTCTGCCCCGAACACTCTCTCCCTGGCACGATCTGTGTAGTTTAACAATACGCAGGAGCAGATGGTTTCATTTTCTGTTACGGCAACAGCTATTATGCCATCGCAGTTACCGAGAGTCAGCCCCTTCATTTCAGCTTACGAGCGCTGGTCTTCGACTGCTGGGAGTTTTTTCAAGTGATCTGCAAGAAAATGCTTTCAGAAGGTGGAAGGGAAAAAGGTATATACTGCTGTAAAGCAAACAAAATGTCAACTGCCTAGATAAGCCACATGAAAGGATGCGTTTTAACAGCCTCCAAGGTGAAATAAATGTCTAGGATTGGGGGAAATAAGTAAATATGAAACACTGTAGGAATTTTGTCCTTATTGCAGCACTAAGTGATAAGGAAGAGAGGGGAGGTGTCTGTTTTTAAAAGGACAGAGCAGCTTTAATCTACCTAGCTCTCAACGTTACTGTTCAATGGTACGCTTCAGGTAGCGATCAGTTGTATACTACTGAACTGCAGTATTTTCTGCTTTTATTCTCAACTGCATTTAATGTTACCGAAAAACTTAAACCAACAAGAGGTGTTTTTATTTACCCAAGTAACTTCCCAAATTCAGTTCAGACCGGCCATCGGAACAGTGAGAGGGGTATGATATAGAAACCTCTATGAAAATAGCTTTATCAGTCAGCGATTTGTAATACAGAACTACACACTCCCAAATCCTCTGGAATGTTTCTTAGCTCTAACAATGAATCTGACATGCAAAACAAGGACTCCTAAGAAGCACAAGATATATCTGTTTTTTACTTAAAGGATGGAGAGAGAGAGGAGCAGTGTTTTCTTCTACAGTAACTCTGCATTAAGTACAGTGTCCCCTCGATCTGAGGTGGTTCAGACCTTTACTCCCACCTCCCAGAGAAGCTGCCAGGCAGACAGCCGCGAGCACGCCAACTGTTTTTGCAGACCTAAGAGCTGGATGACAAGCCGTGTGGGTGTTCAGACAGGGTGGTAATCTCTTCCTCAAAGGCAAAGCACCTTTACTGGTGACAGCACCTGGAGCAGAACCCAACAGGCTTGCCTTGGGCTGCCTAGCAAGGATGGGCAGCACAGCAGCGTGACTGCTTCTACACTGGAAACTCCGCCAATTTTGACAGCACTGAAGGATCAGCAGGTGACCCAGGAACTGTGACTTGTTTCACTGGGTTATTTCAATGGTTTTAAATGAAAGTCTTCATGATATTAATCCAAGCCCAGACTCGGGTCTGCTCAGTGTGCTAGCTCTTTCATACAGTAGGGGCTTGGATGAAGAGAGACTGATGGTTATTTCCTCCCCTTATGGTTTTGGGGGAGCAGTGTGATGGAGAATGAAGAGAAGAATACATTAAGTTTGAAATATCCCGTGACCAACTAAGTGTTAAATGCTGCTTAAGTGCCTTTGTAGGACACCCGCTGTGACAGGTGTTGGATTGAAGTTCACATTTCAAATTAATGTTTAGTATATTTTATTATAACTCAATGCGCTTTCATTAGACTTACTTAAAAAAAATTCACTATGACCAGTTAATATACCGAAGAGAGCAACTGCCAGCAATCAAAGGAAACTGAAGGTATTCATCTGCCAAGGACACAGCTTTTTAGCCTAAACACCATTATATTAATATTGAAAAGTCTCCCTTCTCAACTCAATTCTGAAGGCTAAGCCAGGAAACTCACTGTGTCAGGACTGCGCTCCTAAGACAGCATGAGACGCTATGGGGGGAGGTAAAAGAAGAAATATTTAGTTCAAGGAAAAAAAAAAAGCCTTCATAGCCTAAACTAGGTCAGAAATGGGGCCAGTAAGATACTGAAGCCATGCATAGTGCTCTCAGGGGGGAAAATAAGAGCTAGATTCTTAGTGTTGATCATGCTGCAACGAAATTCCCTCCTCTATCAAAGCAGTGGCTCAAGGCCACCAGTTTGAGGATCTAGTTGTAACACCATGGTTTAGGTAGCTCTAAATAATCAAAGGCAGCTTCACATTTGGGAAAGGATTACAGACATTGCTGAATACAGAATAAAAGCGACAGAGCTTTGGGCATTTAGCAAATGTTACTGCGCTGTAACAAACCCACCCAGACACTACAGAAACTTTAGGAAATGAACCACCCAAGAGGTGAGAGTCTTTTGCTTTTTGTTTTTTAAAATCCTGAGAAGTGCAGCATTGCCCTCTTGTGGTAATAAAGGAGAACAACTAATAACAGTATCTTTAATTTAATGTTTAACTTCCGGTATTCATTATAAATACTTACAGACTCAAAAGAAATCCACATCAGAAAATGAGAACAATTATTACACTCATAATAAAACAGCTTTCTTGCTATAAGTATACAGGGTTTATAAAGGTCTCTCTTTTTTTTTTACCTAGTGTGACAAAATGCTTCAATTTCTAAGGACCTGCTGTGAATCTGCTTTCTTTTTTGAAAAAGGCACTAAATCCCAAAGCAGTTCAAAAGTCATTAGGAAACCAAAGAGAAATGCTGCCACCCACATATTCAAATATATATATTTATAAACAACTTTCTACATGAGGACTTAAGAGACAAGTTTAATTGTAGAGCTTGAATTAAGCGTCAAAACCAACACACGGGCACCTGAGCTGTGCCTAAGCCAGTCATACGCAGATGTACATACACCAACTGACCAGACAGCATACGCATACTGACTGACTACGTGTAAGGAGGTCACTTCCATGTGAGAAAACCCATCTCACTCCCTGGACAGGGAAGCGATAAAACATGCACATAAAACAAACAAAAAAATTGGCCAAAACTTAGTGTTCAGAGTTAGTTCTTAAGTTTCTTAGTGTACGTTTCCACATCTCCTCTCCCACGATGGCAAAGTACTGCTGAGTCTTCATATGCAAACAGCAAAAGCCACATGATGAGTAAGTGCCACTCAACTGCAGAAACTGGCAAGTTATTGGCAGTAAACATCAATCATCTTCTCTTCAAAATTCATACTTCTTTATCCAACCTGCCACTAAAGACAAAAACAACAAAACACATTGCAGGTTTGTATGAAGATAGGGGAAAGAAAGGAAAAAAACCCAACCAACCAAACAAAAAAACCCAAACACCACAGGGCTGTCTGAAGACAGTAAATTCCCCATTCTAACACCTTTTATGTCCAACAAATTCAGCCCACCAGTGGCAGCTTATACAAACTCCTGCCCCCAGAGTCATATACGGCAATGCAGGTAAGAGATGAAGGTTTATGAAGCTTGTGTTTTGACAGCCAGATGCGTCTATTGCCTTGGAAAGATTCTGATTCTTAATCAAATCTCTGCCTGGCCTTCCGAGACAAGGTTTGCATTAGGAAAGTAGTAGCAGTAAAGTTCATCAGTATCTGTGCCAACGCTGTGTATTTCTTTTGTAAAGAGAGAGAGAGAACCTGAAACCCAAAGCCATTACCCTACTTAGTTCAAGCATTTCCTATAAGCTCTGAGGGAAGAGAGATAATCTCAACCAGTACTGAAAACGGACACTGGGTTCAGGTCAACTCACTGAGGAGGTCCCCAGTGCTGAGAGTACTGTCAAACTGATGCATCATAGGTGCAGAAACTGGGGAAGAAGAGCGGGGGGGGAAACAAGCTCTCTGCCATCCTCGCTGTCTTTGTGTCCCAGAAAAGACATCTCATCGAGAACACTGCGTGATAACGACACAGGCTTCCATTTCTATTCCTCTTCCCTTCCTCTTGGTTCTTCCGCAAGTTATTCAATCTTGTAGGCAACAAAACAGGATTTTCTCAGTGCATATACGGACAGTGGCATCACGTTGTTTCTTTTTTAAACTTACCCTCAGTCCTCCTTCTCCTCCAGAACCTGAAGCTGCAATTCTTTTTTCTATTTCTTCCTGTTTCTTTTTCTTTTGCTCTACAGAGTAAGCGTTCTTAATACCTCGAGAGGAAGCCTGGGAGAAAACACATTTGGGTAAGACCAGTTAGCTATTTTTCTGGATAGAAACCGAACTGCAACTCTTGGCAACACCATTTTGTGAACTCTGGTTTGTGTGAAAAGACTGAAACGTTAAGTAATGCTACTATTACATAAACACAGACCTTTCAGGATACTTCTTTGTGCTGTCAACTCTTGGTCCCATAGGTATGTGAGGGTGTTTTTGCTTTGTATCGTTATTACATCCAGATGAACGCACCTAATGCAATTACATGTACCTCCTTTGCATCCTAAGATGCAGAACCAGAACCTCCCTTCCCAAAAGTCCCATAATTTTTCAGTCTGTGGTTCTTTTCCAGCATCAGGGCCTATTCTTGCCCTCACAAACAGAATTAACTGGGAAGAGATGACTTGGGCAGACAAAACTTCCAAGAACTTCACCTGTTTCATTATCAGTTCACTTCTTCTATGTCTTTTTATCAGAAAGCTACCTAGAGATAGGACACAGATGATGGAAATCATAATGACGGCTTCTGTTCTAACACTCGATAAGCGGACAGAGGAAGTCACAAGCTCTGTATAGCTACTACAGAAATTGCTGGGAACTTTACATGCAGAGGAGAAAAAAGGTTGCGTTAGTAGTGCTAGCCCAAGCTGTAGGAAATGCAACTTTGAAATTGTGATCTGTGAGAAATAACCTGTGTGATAGCCTACCCTTCAAACTTCATAGGATGTGTGAATAGCAGTAGTACACAGATGAGAAACTTGTTGTCAACTGTCTGCTGCACAGCCTGGTCATGATGGTCTAATGAGGAATTAGACTAAATGGCAGGAATATCAGAACTACAGACAAACAGTTAACACTGTAAACCTAGAAAGAAAATGTTTTAAAAACTGATTCTTAGCTAAGTTTAGGGTTATGATACTACAGCATAAGCTATACAAAAGATGTTAAAATCTACCAAGGGAAAACAGCAACGCTCTCACCTGAAATTCAAGGCCTTGATGACAAGCACAATTCACAACGGGCTACTAAGGCAAATCTTACCAACAAATACTAACGTACGGAGCCCCTGTGACGTCTAGCTTTTAGGCAACTGGCCTTTCAAGCGAGTTAGGTACCCAGACTGTCTCTACAGCACCCCTAAAGGAAGAACACCTCACATGACTTCAGGCTGAATATTGAGCAGTTAAGAATCATGTACAGGAAAACGCTAAGCAGAGAAGGACATCTGATCTACTCCCTTGTCCCTCACGAGGGGGGAAACTGAATTAGGCTGCTTGCAGGACACGTCCGTTACCTGACATTCAGAGGCTGAAATGCTTTCAAAGGTAGTCCTGAAAAATCCTGGTAGATGTTTTATCTCTTTGTCTTTTAAGAAAACAAAAAGTAACAGAGTGATAGTTCCATTTTTCTTTAGCAGCTTAACGGCTACTTTAGAATTTCAAAGCCATCCATAACTCAAGTCACTTCTTTTCTCCTTCCTCCCAGAAAAGCTTTTTAGCAATTTAAGAGCTAGATGAGGATGTTCCCATTTCACGTGCTTCTCAAAAGTGTACTTCCTACAGTTATGCTGAAAATAACCTCTGCAATTTAAGATTATGTGTAGATTGCTTTTAGTATGTAGTGTGACACAAAATCAAGAGTTTTTAAAGAAGGACTCCGAAGCATCACTCAGCTGTTGCTCCACTTATTCACCAAACTCCCTTAAAACCAGGTCAATGTGGTCCTCATCAAAAACAGTTGACTTCTAATTCAGTATGTAATGTCACTAACACTCATACAAACAATACATTCCTTTCTCTTCATAGTTCAGCTGTGGTCTCTAAGATACACTTGGTAGATTTGGTATGGTGTGTTATAAGCTTTTTTGAGAGGTATGGAAAGGAAGAAATAGGCTAGCTAGTTTTACATCGTGCTAGAACACTTGTATCTTACCTCTTCTAACTTTAAGGGTATTGCAGTAGTTATAGCTTAGAAACCTTAAAAAGATAGAGTAAATTAATACTACTACTTTGCTGGAATTTGAGCTGAGGTTTCAAACGTGCTCAATTGTTGCCACGTTGATAAACTGAACTTGCAAGTCCTCATGACCTGCATATTTGTAAGACAAGTGCAGTACCACTTGAAATTGCTGCCACAATTGTTGGACAACTCTGGTTTGAAATACTTCTCAATCTCTTGTTTTCAAGCCTTATAATGAGGAAAAAAAAAAAAATAATGTTGAACTTGCTCTTCCAATTCTTAGGCTGTTTTTTTAACTACTGCAAAACTTCTCCCATCCAAACAAGACCAGTTATCTTGCAGTCGTCCTTGAGCACCTACCGAGCTCTATACAGTAGAGTGTATTTACTCTACTGTAAATATATAGAAAGAATGACATAAAAGTAAAAATTAATGATACTAAGAAAATATTTAATGGCAATTCCCACAATCGGGCATCATATCCAGTGTTCCCCCAGGGGCCCTAGCTGGTTTCCCCATTAACCAGTTACCTAAATATATGTTGAATAAATCGTATTTTGTCATACGTTACCTCCATCTGCCTCTTTTCAGCAGCTTCTGCTAGCTGTCTTCTTTTTATTTCCTAAATAAAATGTGAAAGACAGTGAAATTCTATTCCAATACAGTCTGTACATTCTTTTGAAAGTCTTGATTTTTAAAAACTACTCAAGTCTGTAATGCAAACTGCCACGAAATGCCAACCTTAAGTCAATTAGCGTCATCCTTCCCTCCACCGCCAGTCTGCAAGAACGAAGTGTTTTCAGTGACTAATCTGCTAGAAGAGCAGCTGCTGACATATCTACAGTCCAATCCCCCCAGAAATCTGTATTCAGCTTGTCTGCATCACGCCTTCACTCCAGAAAAATTCAGACCGGAGCGGGAAATGTCCTTTTGGACTCCGAAAAGGGGAACGCTCGCTCTTCCAGGCCTGAGGGGCTCCTGTCCCGCTCCCCTCAGCCCCCTGAGGTGAGGGGTGCCAGAGCACGGAGGTGGGCTCCTGCCCGCCCAGCAGCAATGTCACCCGAGGAAGGTGAGCCGAGAAGCGAGCATCGCCGTGCACTAGGGGGACGAGCACGGTTTTCCCCGTTTCTGGTTAAAATGAGGGTTGTCTCGGCCTCCAGTGTGGCGTGAAACCCCCGGTTCCCCACACAAGCGCCCAGGAGCCAGACGTGGGCCAAGAGCCGAGGGAGGGAGGCTGCGGGCTGCCCCGGCAGCTCCCCTGCCCAGGCCAGGCGGCCGAGCCCCGGAGGAGGAGCACGGCCGCTGCCGGGGGCGCATCGCTCTCCCCCCCAACCCGGGGCACTGCGGCGGCCATGAGGCCTTTCCCCGAGGGCCCTGCCGCGGAGCCCCGGCGGCAGCGCGGGGAGGCCCGGCCTCCATTTTGAGGAAGGCGGCCCCTTCCCGCCACCGCTCCGCCGGCCCGGCGGGCAGGGCCGCTGCTTCCCCGGGCTCGTCGTCGTCCCCCCCCACCCCCTCGGTTCCCGGTGCCTCTGGGCGTCACCGCCCGCTTACAAACAACCGGGCGGAAAGCCAAAGAAGGGGGGGAGAGGGAAGGAAGGGAGGGGAAGCCGCTCCCCGGCTCCGCACTCACCGGGTCGGGCGTTTCCACCACGTCCTTGACGGCACCCCCCATGCAGGGCAGGCACAGCCCCATGGCGGGCCCCACCACCGGCAGGGCCGGCGATCGGTGAGGGGGAGGTGGCGGCGACAACGGCTCCGCCCGCGGCCCTCGCCAAGCGCCGCGTTCCGGCAGGGCCCGCCCCCGCATGGGGCCGGC
>NW_010972609.1:3575898-3576351 GCF_000737465.1 Haliaeetus leucocephalus
GCGGGCATGGCCGCCTCAGGGCCGGGGTGGGGGTGGTGGATGCGGGGGGCTAGTGCCGCAGGAACCGCCGCCGCCTGTTTTCAGGGTGTTCTTCCCGAGGCAACGCAGACGAATTCAGCCCCAAAAAAAGCACAGGGCTGTGTTTTACTCGTGCTGTCACACACAACCGCCGCGGGGAGTCGGCTGCCCCGGTGCTGCAGGCCAGAGAGCTCGCTGTCAGTCCTCGCCCGGCTCTCGGGATACAGCCAGGCTAACTCCTCGCTCACACAGAGCCCAAATTACCCCCCCAACTCTGAATCCGTGCCTCATGTTCAAGCTGTCGCTGCCTGTCGCTGTATCTGAACACACAGAGATCCCGTTGAATTAATTTCAAATTACACACCCTGAGCGTTTGATTCAGAGAAATTGACTCAATAGTTTGATTAACTATTAAGTAGGTATTCTTTATTGGCA
>NW_010972609.1:3576577-3576992 GCF_000737465.1 Haliaeetus leucocephalus
CTCACTTGTCCGCTATTTGACCCTCCTCAGGTGATTCTGCGCAGTATGGTCTTTTACATGTTTTGATACATCAGTGCTTGTTAGTGCTCTTATTATCTAAGTTTTCATTAGTGGTGTAGAACCATATGGTTAGTTTAAGCTAAATTATCTACAAGGACGAGAACAAAGGCAGGAGTTCTTATCTTTTCTGGCCCTATCTATTCAAGCAAGGCCTCTACTTGAGCCTTCTCGACAAGATCGTAAATTTATCAAACATTTAATTAAGTTTTGTGATTGTTCATGGTTCCTTCTTGCTCATCACTCCCAAGTACCAGTCTCTGACAGGCTTAATCCTTGACAAACACCAGTCTTTGGTATGTAAAGTTACAGAGAGACAATCATTAAGCAATTAGCAGTTCGTTCTCTATATCACCCT
>NW_010972609.1:3577002-3755376 GCF_000737465.1 Haliaeetus leucocephalus
CTCCGTGCCCCGGTCCCGCCGCGGGCGAGGGGCTCTCTCAGGCCGGGTGTCGCCCTCCCGGTTCGAAGCTCTACCACCCTTCTGGTGGGGTCCCGAAGGTTCTTCGGAAAAGCTTAGTGCCGGCTTGCCGACGGGCAAAGCCCCGAGCGTCGGCCTTCGCTTGCAGCCATCCTTCCCGGGGGCAGCAGCACGATCGCGCCGGCGAAGGCGCTTTGGGGGGAACAGCGGGATTGGGGAGGGGGACACACACACACACGGTACGGACCCGCGCAGCCCGTGCCTTGTACGTGTCTCATCCAGCAGCCTTCGGCCTTTTTGGCTCGGATACGCAGCCGAGGAAAGCGGTTCCTCGCGTTTCTTTGCTGATCATTTATGTCCATCCTGAGGCGAATGGGATTTTTCTTTTTTTTTCCTGTTTTAATGTTTTTAAAGGCTCGTGTCACTTAGAAAGCTCCTGGTTTTAGATGGATTAATGCTTTATTTCGCATTCAGTCGTTTGTCCTCTTTGAAATGGTTTGCTGTGGCTTACTGGCAGGAACTGCCGTGCAAGACTTTCTTTCCTTGCTGGCCTTCATTGGAAAACTCGGTATCACTAAACAGAGGAAACCAAAAGTCTTTTCCTCTTTTCTGGCTCCTCTGCTCTTTCTCTTTCTTTGTCTTAAAATTTTGCTACCTTCTCTTCTAGCTATTTATAGTAGACTCCGGCATTACCCTATTCAACGACATTTCCTGAATTTGAGCGTTAGCGTATACATCCGTCCCCAAGGATTATATGAAGAGTATAATGTATATTCTTCATAAACAATGCAACATCTACACAGCTTCTTTCCTGCCTCTGTGATTTTGAACAAGGTATATGGTTTTGCACCAACGTTCTCGTCCTGTGATTTCTTCCACAAGCCTGCGATGTCATACCTTATTGTAAAGTACTAATTTTAAGTTCTTGTGTTTGCTCCCTGCAGCCATAATTAGCCATCAGAGAGGGTTACCGCATTGCAAAACTAAGTACTTTACACAAGTCACAACACGGTCCTGGGCTTTCTGAACTGGTCATCAAAAGTTGCTGTCATCGTGGGAGACTGATGAGGCTGGTGGAAGGGAGAGCAGGAGGAGGCTTACCTGCTGCCTGCCCCTCGCTAGCGAGGCCGCGATTGTCTGCAGGAGGGCACAAAAGCTCTAGCAGAGCAGCTGGGTTGTGTTGTCCTAGGAGCTGCAGCAGAGGTGCTGTGACTTTCATGCTGCATGGTATAGTGGGTTATGATTTAACTTTCTGCTTTGTAATGAAAGCATTTGGGTTTTTTTAAATTTTATTTTTAAAGCATCAAGATGCTATTGTTTTATGGCTATGTGGATTAAGTGCTTAGTGTTTGTCAAGCTTCAGGTTAGAACTGAGGGGTTCTTGGCTGGCTGCAGTCTCCATTTGATCCATCAGTTGATAATCCCAGAGCGTGGCTAAAATACGCTTTGCTGCCTGTAAAAGATTTAGAGGAACATTGAAACACGTTTGGACAGAACTGTGCATAGAGAAAGAGAGCACAGCTTACTGGTAGTATAAGCTGGTACGACATACAACTGAAAAGGTGAGTGGTTCAAGCGAAACTTCAGTTCTTTCGAAGTGCCTGCATAAGGTAGTCAGAAAGTTTTTTATTGGGAAGTAGCAGGAACTGTGGTAGCGACTTCTTGTTCTACAGCAAAGGGCTTATAGGTTATCACTGAGGGCTTTCAAGGCTGATGTTTTTATTGCTGAAGTTTTAGCGATAACCTTTCGGTAAAGTCACTTAGATTGAGGTCCTTTAATAACTAGTTCTTGTTGAGACTTCCCAGAATGAGCTTAAAGAAATTCTCAGGATGTGTAATTTGAAATTAATTCAACAAGATCTCTGTGTGTTCAGATACAGCGATAGGTAGTGATAGCTTGAAAATGAGGCACAGATTCAGATTTGGGGGGTAATTTGGGCTCTGTATGAGCGAGGAGTTAGCCTGGCTGTATTCCAAGAGCCGGGTGAGGATTGATAGCGAGCTCTCTGGCCTGCAGCACTGGGGCAGCTGATTCCTTGGGGCTGTTGTGTGACAGCACTAGTAAAACACAGCCCTGCCCTGTGCTTTTGGGCTGAATTCGTCTGTGTTGCCTTGGGAAGCGTATCTGAAAACATGCAGTAGCAGTTACCCATCTTTCTTTTTTTTAAGAGAGAGTCTCCTAATCCTTACCACCCAATCTCTGCTTTTCTTTCTCCTGGAAGCTTACTCCCTGTGTTGGGTGTGAACAGTGAAGAGCATCCCTCTGGTTGTTGGGGTAAAGTTCATCTTCATAAACACAACAGTGATCACTTGACAGAGCAAAGCGTGCCCTTCTCCATTACGGGTTGCAGTGCGCTTTGATTAATTGCCTGCTGAGTATTTCGTGATGCTGTGAGATCAGAAATATTAATGCCTGGTAGCTCAATAGTAACAGATGATGGGTGTCTTCTATTTGTTTTAGTGCTTTGGGGTCAATTTTGTCCACTTCCCCCACCCTGCGAAATAATACTGTAGTGGAATAACACATTAGTTATGTAATCAGCTTAAAAAGAAACATAACACTGACATTAATAGTCATAGCACATGGGTTTTAAATGGGGTTGCTAAGCTGACTGATTTTAATTTTTTAATTCATGTGATGAATTGTGTGTAGTGAGTTTTGAATATCTGATTTAACGAGAAATACAATTTAAAAATGTCAGTGACCTTTCCGCAGGTTTTTGGCAGCTCATTAGAAGATTTTGCAATTTGTTAATTGGTTAATTTGTAACGGTTTAGTTATGGTGGCGTTTGTGCAGGAATGGTATTGAATTGCATCTTAATCTGACTTTATCAATGTTGATTAGTCTCTAGCTCTTATCTTCTCAAAAGCCAGCAGGTGGTACTATTGACACAAAAATTTCCTGTATTTCCCAGATCTATAACCACGCCTTTGATTTATTGTTTTGTTTTGGTATTATGGGCAGTGTGGCTTTGAATAGGAATGAAGATGCTACTATCTGTTAGACTTCTGGAAGTGTCAGAAAGCTTTTCACAACAACCGACAAGGACTGCAGGGGGAAAAAGGCAGTTTTTACCCTGCTCTATTGTGTGTGCAGGATAATTGGAGGTACAAGGGGAATTGCTTGAAGAACCCTGGCCAAGTGACTCACAGGTTGATGACTTTCACTTCCAGGGTGAAAATTAGCCTTTACATGTACTTAGTCTGCCCTGTAAATGTCTTTTTCAATACTTCCGTCTTCCGAAACGCTTCGTGCTGTTACACCACTGCAAAAGAGAATCTATCGAGTACAAGGTCTAAGGGGGGCACAGTAACTGTAGTGTTGACCTTTGAACGTGGGAACTTACTGATAATGGAGGATTCGTATTATTACTATTGCACGTAAAGCTAGAGAGAGAACCCATTTCTGACTGATAGTTTAGAAAGTTATCGTGCTTATTTAATCATTTAAAAAGAATGGTGAAACTCATTATCGATTAAATTAAATTTGGGATTTAACTTGGGAATATTCAGTTACTTATCATACCTTTCTTCCAGCTAATAAAAATATTCATTTGAATTTTAAACTTTAGGAATCTTTCTTCAAGGAAAGTCAAGTGTCTGCAAGAGTGACTGTGACTCAGTCGTAACTGTGGTTTGGGAATCGGCAGTACTTGCTTTCGCCATAGGCAGCTTTTAAAGCAATAAAGATATGGAGCCCTTTCCAGGAAAGGCATGGAGCAGCTTAGTGCCAGGCTATCCGCTGGAAAAGTAATTGCGGCATCTGTGAACGTTTATATATGTCTTTGTGGCCCTGATATGTTACTCTATAGTTGTTAGCCGTCGGTTTAAGTATCAATAGGAAAGGACTGAAGCTAATCAATAAAAAGGCTGTCATTGATTTCCGTGGCAGTGCTTATGGGTGGCGATGTGCAGCAGTTGTCCGTCGGGTTTGGTTAGCACACCTCCGGGTCTGACGCTCGCCAGAGCAGTTGTACTAAGTCAGTCCCACTTAGGTTATTTCTTCTCTGGCTGTATTGTTCCATGCTGCCATCCTCTCCGAGTAGTAAATTGAAGGGGAAAATCAATTTCTGGTTGTAGAAGAGTTCTCGTCACTGTGTAAATGCCACCTGCGATACAGGGGAACGTGCTTATGGAGTCCTGTCAGTTACAGAACAGCAGGTTGGGCTGGAAGGGAGCGTTTCCACCTCTGTCCTGTCCTTCTCAGCGCCATTCAAGTGCTCTATAAAACACATATAATCCAGCCAATAAGTGGTTAGCCACAAGAAACAGGCGGACTCTGCTAGGCTTCAGGCACACTGAATATATTGAAGTTAGCAATAGATCCTCAGCTGTTTTGTTCTGGCTCCTTCCTTCTCGGGGCGGGGGGTTGAAGAACAGCCATGTGTGTAAAGCCTTCCATCCAAAAGGCAGTGACTGGAGACGCAGGCTGTGAGTACTGGCATAAGGAATTAACAAACAAGGCGACTCTGATAATTTTTATTCACAGCATTCTATTTATATACGGAGAGGCTGATTCCCACCACAGAGATCATGAATTCTTAAGACATCAGTTCATTCTCACCTGGGTAGCTTCTTAGTAGTTCCATCAGAGTTCATGGTAGAAAAAGATAAGGACCTTCTCTTACTGTTGCCAGATCAGGGTCTTAATTATTGTAATTGGCTGTGGGCCAAGGGAAAAGAGACAGTTGCATGGGATGAGCACAATTTATTGATTTAGTATTTTGTGTCTTTTTATAGGTCTCTATCTCAAGAGTTACATCCGATAAGAACCTTAGATTTGTACTTGTCTGGAAACGTACAACAAGAAAATTTCTAGACAGTGTCTGGCTTTGGACAATTTGGAAAGCTAGCTCTTAAATCACTAACTTTGGACAAAATATATTTTATATATGTGCATAGTAGAATATTAACAGTGAAATAATAATGATCTTTAGTTTTTCCTGCTACTTTAGATGTATATAGTTCTGCACAAAATGTAGGGAAGGACATGGGGTCTGTAAGGAGCAGTTAGATGAAAATACGCCATTAATATTTCATGACAGATTAAATGTGCTAGTTCTCAACATCATTGAAAGCTTGAGAATTTTTTTTAAAGAATGTGGCAAGGCTGTTTTTTTAAATTTATTTATTATCTTAACTCATTCTAACCAGAGTTGAGCGAATATGGTGTAGTGCTTAATTATAGATTACGGATGCAGATACCCAATGTGCACTTCATGAGTTTCCTCAAATTTCTTTTTATAATTTAGCTTAGGGATTACTGTGAATGTCAGACTGCAATCCGAGCTCTGTACGATCTCTGAGAGTACAGCTTTTGTTGAGGTCCATGAAAGCTGAGCTTTTTTAAGCTATGGCTTAACTTCAGAAGCTTTCGGCTAATCTTGGTAGTGTTCCTTCGTTGGCAATGAATCCCTCTCCATTATTTTCACATCTTTCCTCATGGCTTGTCACGGTCTGCTCAACAGAAGCAAGACAGCTTTTCAGGTTTAAGGATGTTGCTAGTTTGTGACTAAAAACTTGCATACTGCTTACAAGCCTTTTGTCTATACATTTTCTTCTATGCAAAACCCATTACATACGAAGCTCTGAAATTTCTGGGGAAATTCAGTGTACAACTCAATAGCATCATATCCTTTAATAAAATCGTAAAAGCGTGTGGAAATCCTGCTCAACTGACTGTCCAGCATCTGATGATAAACTCTGAATCCTGGTGAAGCTCCTTCAGATTTTTTTTTCTAGCTAAAACAAAGAATGCTTTTAGGTACTGCGCTGAGCATGTTCATATGATGCATTTAACAGTCCAGAATACCTCAGACAGTAATTAGGGACTGCCAAAAGAACATCTGTTTACAGTCACCACTTCTAAGGATAAATTTGCATCATGAAATAGCTTCTGCTTGAGTACAAGTGCAATTAAAACCGAGAAGGAAGATTTCACTGCTTTTTAAGGTCAATTTGCTCTCTGCGTGCCTTTGTGCCACTACACAGTTCGAAAAATCACTGTGCAATAGACTCCTTTACAAGTCATACAGCAATGCTATCTCCCTCTAGGATGTTAGCAGAGATAGACTTGGAGTTATTGGGCATAAAATAACTTCTAAAACAAGTGAAATGCAGACCGTTTTCCTACGACTGGGTGAGGATGGGAGCAGACGATTCTTGGCTTTTGTATGTTCTGCTTGGTTTCTGCAGGCATCTGATACTTTCTAGCCCTGCCTGGGGTACCGGTTTTGTATCTTGTGTACAGAACAGAATTAAGCTCTTGCACATCTGGCTTCTGCACATCTAATAACCCTCACCAGTTTGACAGAGGGGTTCCCAATCTGTTCCCTGCCATAGCGTCTGTCTTCCCAGAGACTGGTACAGCTTTAATGTACCCTATTAAAAGATGATATTCTTGCTGAAATTTTGTCCTGCTCAAAATCAGCTCGATACAGCTGCTCTAACGCTTTCCTGTTTGGGTCTTTTACTGGTTGACCACTCACTAATGTGGGTCATATTGTAGAGTTGCCTCTTCAGACTTGAGAAATGCTTGGGCCCTTGCAAAGAGTGTGGCATATAAAGAGTAGGGCTGTGGGAGCAGGGGCATCCTACAGAGCCTTCTACAAGGCTATGGTACTTTCATATGTAAGTGCACTTGTACTATTTGTGTGTGGGTTTGGTTTGGTTTGGGTTTTTTTGAAACCTCTTGCATCTGCTCAGTGGAGAACACTTGGATTTCGCTTACACGGTATTGCTAGGGGCGGGATGACCCAAAAGGTGAAGAACACAGACATGCATTTCTTTTACTCTTATACTGGAAATGTGACTTAAAAATTAAGCCTTTATCTTAAGAAAAAAGTAATACGTGCTTCCTGTACCAAAACAAAGCGTCAAAAATTGATGTTTGCAGTCAGCAGATGCTGGAGTGTCTGACAGCTTACTTGGCTGAAATCTACCTTCTCTTTCCCTTTTTGTGTAGAGTATCAGACTAGATCTTAAGGATAAAACTTGTAGTGATATGTAAATTATCCTGTCACCAACACCCATGGGTGCATGTTCTGGCATATATTTGCAATGTTGATGTTTCATGGTCTCTTCAGTCATGTGGCAACCTGTCTGTGTGATACCATGAATGTAGCAATATTTATTTGCCTTAATTATCTCCTTGAAACAAGAGAAAACCATACCTGAACTTTACCTAGACATGTAGTTTATGTCTAGTGATAAATTAATGAGTAATGATTTTAGGATTTCATTTACAGTGTAATGCCACAACATAGGCTAATAAATAGAATTCAGAAAGCTAAAGGTAAAAATCAAGCAGATAACGTAATAATGGAGTTCTAGGAACCTCTAATATTGAAACGCATCAGAGCTATATCGAAAACTGAGAACATTTGCCAAACCCTTAGAAAAAGCGTATATAATTCTAGTATGCTGCTTAACAATAAATGAAGTATGGCATTTCTTTATTATTCCATTTGAAATAGTGTGTTTGGTAGGAAATAATATATGTAAACCTTATAAAATTATATAAACCGTGACTGACTTTATTTAATGAAGGCTCTAGGAATAATTGAACAGAAATCATTGTGCATGGCATATAGCCACATAGATTGCATCCCGATAACCATAGCGAAATTCAGGAAATAGTGAAGACGTGGTAAACTCCCAGAATTTTGCCTGTGTATTGTGTTGCCAACAAATCTTGTTGCAGTAAGTTGCCTTTATTCACTGGTGTTTCCAGAAATGGTTGCCATAGTTTTCAGGACACATCAGTCTCTGAGACTGTTAGTGTTTTAATCCCATCCTGGAAGAGAATGGCAGTTTGAGCAGGATTTCATGTTCGCAGCCCTTTACTGTCCTCTGATATACATTCATCGTGAATCAAGTGTATTCTTCCTAATTACCAGCTAAAATCAAACAAGCAGGCCATGAGCCTTTCCAGGGAAACACTTTTTCAACTATTGCAGAAGCCTGTGTGCGTGTGTCTATTTATAAACACACATAAATGCTTAATGGGCACAAAAGTGAAAAGTTTGCTTGGAGGATAACGAAGGGATTTTTCATTGCTATAGAAACACTCTGAGAATTTGCTTTGTCTTCTAGGTAGAAAGTTTGCTGGTTCGAAACAGGCTGGCTGGAGCACTGATAATTTGCTTGGGAAAGGACACCTTGCAGCTGTTCCTGAACTCAACAAGCAGTCCACTGCTTTAAAATGCTGACCGCAGAAGAGGCATGGGAATGCCTTGTCAGAAGAAGCTAACATAATAGTGTTTATAACCTCATTCCTTCATCCTGTGACATTTTAGCATTTATACTCCCACGTTTCGTGTCTTGCCAGCATTTCAACTTCCATGTTCTTTTCTCTCAGCTGCTGCTTCTCTTACAGTTTTCCAACTACTTTTGTCGGGGGTGATCTTGCAAAACCTGCTGTCCACATACTGACCCTGCAGAAGAATACTGTCTCAATTCTGCATTTCTACATGTGCTTATTATAGACAGAAACGTTTGTGTCACTCCATTAAAACTTCCTGACACTTAGCATGACAAGATTTGGGTTTCAGCTTTTTCTAACGCTGCCAAACTTGAGCTGCTTGGACTGAAATTGTTCATGTGGGTGTTTGCCTCAGGCTGCCTTTCTTTGAGGAGCTTCAGCAAAAAAGTTTAGCTACTAGGGGTAGTATTTGGGCAGCACCAAGTCAGATGTTTAATGCAAACAACTGCCCTGAGACTCCTGTGTGGCAAAACTCTTTAGCAAAGGTCTTACCTCGGTGTCAGAGGTTTGACTTGTGCAGGGTTAAGATGCCAGCCCTTGGCAGCTCTAGGTATTGGTCAACATTGGGAACACGTGGGAGTTTTGATGGCTGGTGGAGAAAAAGCTGTGCAGGTGGAAGTGGAAGAGTAAGTGGGAAACAGAACTGCTTCATGCTGGCTCTCACTTCAGTATTTTTGACTGTATCTTCAGAAGCAGTGCTCACTATTTTTAACTGGCTGCAGCAATTAAAAAGAAATGCTGTCTATTCTGTGAACTGGAGATCAAATCTGAGTCTCGTTAGTATAATGTTTCCATGGCAACATTTTGCATGTTTATTCTATATAGTTGAACGCAGAGTTTGGGTTCAGACTTGACTTTACGTTCCACGGAAGTTACAAGTTAAATTTTTTAAAACTGAATTAAAACAATTATGCACAGCTACTGCAGATTGATACATACTTTTTGGTGGGATATCGATCCTAATACTGAATGTGAGTCACTTCCAGTTGATAGTTGACTATTAAATAAATGGGAATTACAGATTTCTCTTCAAGCCTGCCCAGCTATCAGTCAGACTTTCTTCATGAGCAACTCTTTAGAGCACGAAAGAAGTTTCTCCAAGCACTACAGATTATGCATGCTCTGTTACAAGTCGTGGTAATAGCATCTGTAGAAAATCATGCCTTGTAGAACTAGCAGGCTTCTCCTCTTTATCCTTAAGGACTCAAGGAATCTCAATGAAATCCAGGCTGCAAATTAATCATGAATATACTTTTTGCATGATTGCAAGCTTGCAGGTTATCCCAATGTATTTTCAAACCATGTATAAAATGAAGTTGCACAAAGTGTGAATCTGAGGTGCAACTGAAATAGTTGGCTGCGTTATCAATATCTCGTATCATATTACCGGAGCCATTGAAGTGCAGCAGTGTTGGATACAGACGGGCACTCCCTGAACAATCAAGCACTTATACAGCACTGTGGATATTTTTAACACTACAAGTCTTTCTATTACTGCAGTGACTTGCTGAAAACAGACAAAATAACAAAGAAAGGACAATAATAAGCACATCATTGTAGATGAATTCTATACGTCTTTTTAACTGACTGTTGCAAAATATTTGTGCTACTGGCTTACTGAGATACTTTCAATACTACTATTATGCTTCCTATTTATCACTGGTTTTAGTTATTAACTTGTCAATGATGAATTTCAGCTGGTATTTTTTATATATATATATTTATATGTATATGAGCAGAAAAAGTGCAACTGGATTGCCATGGTGAGAGATGTAACTTATAGCTGTATTGAAGGAATTTATAAAACCAGAGATTGATCTCACAGGTATGAACTGTACTCACAAGATAGTAGTTGTGCATCAGATTACTGAGGAGAATGCCCCAGTGTCTTTCAAGGCAGCGTTATTGATATCCTATATAAATTGAAAATGATCTTCCACAACATTTTCAACCTGGTGCCTTTTAAAATAGTACTCTAAATTAGGTTTGGAATATATTTACATTCGGTACTTGAAATGGAAACGTACAAATCTTGTAAGGGAATCTATGCATCCTACCATCTCTCTCCTTCTCTGTGTATATATATATATATACGTGCCCACATGCACACACACACGATTGTGAAGTGTGATGTTATGACAAGTGCTGTCATAGCAGCACGTGTTCTGCTGGGTGCTGGTAAGAGTGCAAATTAAAGCAAACCAAGAGGGATTCTGGTGAGCACACTCCAGAAAGCCAAGACATGACTTGGAAAAGTACTGGTGGAAATTGTGTTTCAACCATGAAAATATAAACTGGTATGCAAGAAACAGAAGAGGAACAATACAGTACCATTAGATATCTGATTATCTGTGACAATTTAATGGCAAGCAAATAATCAGTGTATCATTTGAACACAGATGTTTGAGTGTCTCAGGAATTATGTCTAGATATTTGAAGAACGGCATGTATCTCTATTCTTAACATGTAATTCTAAAAGCCACCAGCTGATTGTTTGGGCAAAAGAAGAGTTTGTAATGAACAAGATCCCAGAACTCTACTTACCGTTCCAGAAAATAAGCTGTCCGAAGGACTTCATGATATAAGACCTACTATTAAGTATGAACAGTAGCACAGATCACGTATCATTAAAGCAACCATTAAGGTAAATTTGTGTATTTTCTTATTTATTGGTAATATCTGCCTGGTGGCTTTTTTTTTTTCTTTCTCGCTCTCAAGCTTCCTGTAGTCTGTCTATGCACTACAATTGCTGGAAACATGTTTAGAACCTGAAAAATGTGCTTTTCTTGTGTAAAATGGAGCACATTAAAAAGCTTGATGCCTTTTGATGGAGAATTTGTTGTCATGTGGTCCAAGTGATTTGATATGAAATGAGAAAATTAGTGAAGCCCCAGTGAACTTTGGGGACTGTCAAATCTGGTATGCGGAGGGGGGGGGGAAGACTTAGCAATAGCCTCTGTGTTTAAGATTAGCTGTCCATGAGTTACAGCACAATCTTCTTTCAGTTAGTCATGCCACTTGCTCTTCCTTGGTGTCATTAAATTTAGTTGCTTTTGGTGAAGAAATTTGATTTAATCAAGGTTTTATGTGTTCACATGCTCCCTAGTTCTACCAGAGCTTTTTTTTTCCTCTAATGAAAGAAAAGTGGGCCACAAGTTAAAGAAACTGCTGTTCTCGTAATGAAATACTGCAGCATATGCTCTTGAGCATGATCTTCCATATTTTAACTAAAGTCCTGTAAGTAAAAATGTCTCTTGACTAGTTCATGTTGCAAGGTTTAAAAGCCCATACCTGCCTGATAAATTCTGTGTTTTCTTCTGTCAACCACCTAAAATCTTCAAATACAAAGGTACGTGCTTTTTAGAGGCACTGATTCAGCAGCATTGAAGAATAATTCTGATTGCCGATAATTGATTTTTACAACATTAAAGCTTCCAAGGTCAGTGCTTTGCTTTATGCTGTTCAGAAGGTTTCACTATAGCTTTACATTACACGTGCCTTCACAGGGTGGAAGGTGCTGATAAATTACCCTGAAATTTAATATTTTCAGAATACCATCGTCTTTGGTTACCTCCTGTTTAATATGAAGTAGCTTGTGTCTTTACATCTCGGTATCACAGGATATTTAACTTATGACTAAGACTCTCTTCATTGAGTCCTGAAATACAATAGGCAAGAAGCTATGTGAAAATACTCCCGTGTTACATAAAATATCGGGACCGTGAGAATAGGAGCTATTACTCTAAACGAAGAATTAGAAGTGATGAAAGGAAGAATTAACTTTCCCCATCTTAATAATTACATTCCTTATTCCTACAGGAATAACATCTTGTATCCACTGATGTCATGGTAATATTTAAAATAAGATCCATTCCTGGTGAACCAGTAAGATGTAAATGCTTATACTCATCCATATAAAATACTTCTATGGGGAAATTCCCGATCATGATAAGGCTGCTTATTCTAATAATACCTCAGTTTCAGGTGTCTGTCATTAACTGCCTATTTTAGAGAAATGATACAACATTACGTCTGAATATAACCAAGGTCTTTCCCTGGGAACCGGATCTGCAAAGAGAAGCTTGCCTTCCGATACTGCAGAAAATGGCATGTTTCTAGTGCCTAGGGAGCTTGGAGGCATGATGACAGTAATGTGTTCTTATTCTCCAAGCCTGTGCTTCCATGAGCTCTGGTGCTCTCCTTTTATCTCCCCATTAAGAAATATGGACATCAAAGACACAAGACTGCCTCATATTGCATCTATGATATATATGCATATATATGTACATAAATAGAACATATATTTTTAAGAGAAGATAATTAAGTGGTTGGAAACTTTAACTGGAATAGAAATGAGTGATATTGTTCTTCAGAAATATTGTTTATTATCTTGAGATTTTTCCAGAATGAAATATAACTGCTTTACCTCGGTTGTGCATCCTGCAGTTTTACATGAAAATCCATCTAAGATATTTGGGGCTTTTCATTTTAGAGCTGCTGTTATTTTTCTTCTCGCTTAAGATGTAAATGTGAAGCAAACCTCATTTATTGAATCTGTTAATCTCTGGATTAACAGGAGTTGTTAAACTGATTTGCAGAGCTTGTTTTGAGAGCTATTAAGTTTCACCTCTTTCCGCACACTTGAGTGAATAGTGATTTTTAGGATTACTGCATAGTTTAAATTTGCTTCAGTGTAGAAACCATCATTTTGGAGACTTCCTATGAATTGCAGTAGCAGCAGTGCTGCATTTCTATTTACTTGTAAATGTACACAGTTTATGGAATACTTTTATTTTATACTCACTATTCCAGAAGAAGAAATTGAACTTAGAGCCATTTCAAGATCTTGGACACTCTAGTGTTTGTGTGAATGAAGAGATATGGGTCTGAGTTGAACTTCATGTCTACAGTTGTAGGTCTAATTAAACAGCAGTATAATTTACAAATGAGTGAAAATATCTCAGAGGAGTTGTGTTTTCATTTTAGGCTAGCCTCGTCCTTTTTAATGTAGGTCAGAAAATAAGTTTTATTAATTCATGGGATTAAATAAATTTAAATGATGTTTTTTCTTCTGAAATTAATTCCATTATGGAGAGTCCTATGGCATTTAAGAGGAATGAAACCAATAAGGTTTTCTACATAAATTACATTAAAAATGTGCATATTTTAAAGGAATTATCTGTTTCTTAAAGAGAGGTTTTGAACCCTTCTCCAGAATTGTATTGCAGGGCTAGAATTCTTTCTTCAATGCCAGGAAATACTTTAGGGTGACTATTCCTTTTGTGATATTTTAATAATACCTTCCAGAAGGGTTTCCATCATAAGATGTTTTCCTATAATGCAATTTGTGGCATTTTCTTTCAGGTGAGTCAGATGTTCTGCAGATTTGAATTTAAACAGGAGGTGAAAAATGTTTGGTTTATTTTCGCAGAACCACAGCAGAGCAGGGAAGGGAAGGAATGACTTTTACCTTGCGGATGTTTAAGATGTGCATGAGTCATGTCTTTGCCGACCATGACCTGCTTTGAATCACACTGGGCTACGTGGAAAGTTACTGGCTGCAGGCGTAGTCATTCAAGCACTTAAACGTAGTGGATGAGTGAAATGTAACCTGGCACCCTCTCGCTCACCAGTAGGCAACGAAACACGTAACAAAAATGTCTTTTGGAGTTTCTGTGAGATTACAAGAGATGCATGCATGTGCTGAAATCAAAATAAATTCATATTTTTATTCAAAAGAGAGGAGCTATTACTTTTTTTCTGTTCATGGCTATATTTCACTTTACCATGCCCAGTCAACTCATGAAAATAGCTTTCCTGTCTTGTGTTTTGGTATCACAGCTGCAGTGGTTTGGCTGAGACAGCAGCCTTAAAATATTTTTGATCACTACATGTGTACTTACAGGTTTAAGGTTAGCCAGCAGCTTGGACTCTTCAGGAGAAAAGAGCATAAGGTAAAATTGGAACCCCCATGAGTATATGAGCTGCTCACACACTGGGCTCGGGTCCCTGAGGGTGTCACTTGCGGGGATTAGAAAAAATATGTGGTGCCTGTAACAGGAAAGGGGAGAGCTTTGGTTGTGCTTTTACAGTAACTCAGCTGAACAGTGGACAGAAATGAATTATTTTGTATGACGGCTCTGGGTCACGGGATAAGCGTTACTTCTGAGAGCAGATCCTGAATACCAGTGCTTCCTCTCTTTCTTTCCCATCAGAGACCTGCTGGCAGAAAGTAGTCTTGGGAGGTTTCAAGTGGTGTTTTAGATGTTAGGAAGAAGAAATTGAATCATGTCTCAGTCACGCAGCACCTGACCCACGCCTCAGTCCTGGCCCATGCTTAGTTAAGGGTAGGCCATGCTTGCTATTTTAAAGTCTGTCCTGCCTTTACCCTTCTCTCCCTTCCTCTCTTCAGGAGAAAAGACATCGTTCCAAACGTCTAGGAAAGGGTTCCAGATCTTTGGTCCAAGGAAAAGCTGAAGGCGAGGTGCTGAAGCTCCACAGATCAGAATTCAACATACGCTTAATCCTTGTTTTGTTAGCTAAGTCTCTTGCCAGATGAGTGACTGGCTTTCTCCTTGCCAAAGTCTGCTTGATGCCTAACTTACTATCCCTCTGCTTAACACAAGGCTTAGCATCCTGTTCTCAGGGTGGGTATTTTTAAGTGAGGTGCTGCGGTGCCATTTCTGATGTCAAAATCACTTTATAGTCCTTATGCTATATAAAGACTGATTACAGTTTAATACAGTGTTCACAGATGTCATTATGAGTATATAATGACCCAACACACATGACAGCCTGCAGCTGTAGGCCTCCATTGAAGTAATTTTTATTCTGGTGAGTCTTTTCAAAACAACTTCCTCCCAGTTCTTTCTTGTCACCAAGTTTGAGATGACAAGCTGGAGATAACAATGATTTTCTGAAACACGTCTATTATTAAAAAGCCAGCAACAGCAGTAAGGCTTGAATATTCAGCTTGTGTGGAATTGCAGTGCCTGCACCCTAATTGTGCCAGAATAGCATGATGTGCAGAGCTGCCCTGGATGCTACCCTGGATGCTCCTTCCTTGTTAGAGAGCGAAGATCCCACAGATAGGAGCAGTCCCTGAGTAACAGCTCTCTCAAACATCTCTGGGAAGTTTCCAGGGTAAAGGAGATAGTAAGTTTTGAGCCCTGGGAAGTAACGGCTTTGGAATGAGGAAGGAAGGTTTTGTGGCGTTCAGATTGTCACTGGTCAAAACGCCTTGTAAAGGAGGCTTGTGCCTACCGCGCTTTGCAGAGCAAAGCTCAGGCTGGGGCGACACCGGTCAATGCCCATAGCACTCGATCAATATCTGATGTTACTCCCTCTCATTTGTTCATCGCATAATAAAGCTACGGGACTCAAGCAGCACCCTGACCCATATTAAGAAGCCGGAGTTCATATTCATGAAAACGGGAAGACTAGGAGCCAAATGGAGCACTTGGTGTTAGGGCCAATTTGGGTTATCGTTTACTACTGGGGATTCCTCTGTTGGAAGAGGGATCTTCCTACAAGTGTGTTACTGGAGTTTAGTCCACAGACCGAAGCAATCGTAGAATTGTCATAGACAATAGTTTCTTACAGAGTAGACCTGTGCCTAGTATGGTGGGGAAAATGATACAATATTCTATTACAGCCAGACAAACTTGTGCTTTGTTTTTAGCCGGTGTGATGTATGGTGCTTGAATGAGAGGGCTGACTTGAATTTTATTGCAGGCTCTCACGCCTGTGAACCTGTCAACGTCCTGCCATAGGACCCTACTGCTTTCTACAGAGACGAAATCACTACCCATCTCCATCTTCATCACCGTGCTTTCAACAGGGAGGCACCTGGGGAAATTCTTTTACATGTTAAACACTTGTACTCTTTGTTCATAAATGCAACGTCCTCTAGTTGCAGTGTCACCTCTGTGGGTGACCTCTGGGACTCAGGTTTTTGCTGCTTGTACAAAACTCATTCAGTTTGAGAGATTTTTCCCTGGCTGGATTTGGTCCTGTGTTAGATTGTTTTTAAGCATCTTTTGTACCTGAGGTGCCTTGACTTAACACACAAAATGCTGAACAAATGTTTTTGAAGATCAAGGTAGAAAAAACGTGCATCCTGTTTTCCTTCAATATTGGGGTGCTCTTTGCTGGGAGACCTGAGAAGTCATCAGTATGCTGTTTCGTTTTGACTGGTAAATTGCAAAGACATAGCGATTCTATTAAAAGATTACCATTTAAAAAAAAAAAAAGTTCTAAACTTTCAGATTAGTTTCACTACTTGTTTTCTTCTCAGCTTAATTACTGTTGGATATTTTGAGTATCCTCAATGCAAAATATTTTGTCTGTACTCATTTATGAACAGTATTTTTGGAGTTCATTTTTCAAAGCAGTGTGTATTAGCCTTTAATAAAACAGGAAGTTTCATTTTCAGGTTTGAACAATGTGCCCTTAATATGGAATCCTGACCTTGTACACTTGTCTTCTGTAACCTGCTCTGTGGGGTTGGTTTTGGTGTGCGTGTTTTCTGTCCTTCACAGATTTGCACTAACCTTGCAGCTAATCTAATACTGATTTCTTTCCTAGAAGTTCATTGTTTGCAATTGGAAGCATTTTTCAGTTTGGATGCTATACTAATTTTTCACTGCAAAGGACTTGCAGCGTGTGGGTTGCTAGCTGAGAGAGCGAGGACAAGATATCCCCAAGTGCCCCAGGCCCAAGGTCCTCATTTCAGGTGTGAGCATTCCTGAAATACATGGTCATCTCAGCCAGATTTCATAAGACTCTAAATTATAATTACATAATATACGTAATTATAACATTCCTAGTCAACATGAGCATGCTCATTGCAGTGGGGCAACTCCAAATTCTGTTACGCTTTTATTATGAAAAGAGAGTTGCGTCTTTCGCCCAGGAAAGCTTTAGGGGCTTGGTGGTGAGCTAGAGGTCAGGGAGAGCTACAGGGAGTCTTTCCATCCGTGACAGCACTTGCCTTTCAGTCCTAGTGCTTCATGAGTACGTAGTGTAGCTTTTCTGACTCAAAACTAGATATTTTATTTCCCATTTCAATTACTCTTTAAAATGCATCATCCATCATAGTGTTTTAGCATGTGAATAGCCCCGGTGATTGCAGATTGAATCGGATCAGGGTTACAATAAGACATCTGTCAAGAAAATACACTTACCAACAATGTAAATATTGTATTCAGATACAAATGTGAATCCTCTTGAAATTATGCATTGATTTAGAACAAATGAAATGATATTTATCCCTTTTTTTTCTCTCTTAGCAGTGTATCTCACAATATAGGAACGTTTATTACCTCCATTATGTGGTTGTCTAAGTGCCTGCATCCTTTCAAACCCGTGGGCTGCAGACAGGAGAAGTATGGTTTCCTGCTCCTGAACTGCCCTTTACTCCTTTGTCTGGAAATTATTTTGGTAATTCTACCACTATGAGGAAGGGAGGACTTAGTCCTTTGTGCAAGTCCCCAGTGTTTCAAAAGAAGTCTTCTGAGCTGTACACTAAAGGTTACAGCTCTAACGCTGGGGGAACATGCCTACAAACATGTAAGTAATCTGGCCAGTAATTTGAAGAATTCAAAGTACTCTAGGCTTCCTTGAGAAAAGGATTCATCCTCTTTAGAGTATCTAGCGTTTCATACCTGAGCCTACGTGGGGGCAGTCAACCGAATAGGCTACTTCGCTTCGTAACAGAATTATTCCTCTTTGTTTTAATGGAAATCACCTACGGCTACAGGAGGCAAGACATTCGTTTAGCTGTCTAACGTTTAGCATTTCAGATAGAATATTTTGGCCTTCCACTGTGTTCCTCTTTGTCTCTCCCCCAGCAAAAGGCAAGAATAGATAAGACGACTCCTTTCTCCTGGGGGTCTGTGGGAATTCACTGGATGGTGCGTGTCAGCCCTCTCTTCTCACACAATGCTGTGTGATTGCATTAGGTGTATAGGTATGTAAGTGATATTCCACTGTAGCGGATTTTGCCCCGTGCAGATTTTCTAAATGTGCAGCCCAGCAGCAGACCTGTCTCCTGATTCACCAGTTTCTTCTCTAGCTGTTCCTGGTGCTATTCAACCCTCCACCATTATAGCCTTTATTTTTACGTGAAGAGGAAAAAAATGGTGGTTCTTCCTGTGTCCAGCAGAAATCCTTGGAGTAGTCTCTTTCCTACAAAATCCTGGTCCTGGCAACTGCTTGGCTCCTGCCCTGCTGGGCTGGTGCGTAGTTAGTCAGTTTAGAAGGTTGGTGCTGATGTGGTTTTATGAGAGTGGAGGGGCTGTGAGTTATCAGATGGTTTTTGAAAGGCTGCGGTAAGCCTCGGTGTGATTATTTCTTTCAGCAGGTCATTTCTTGGTTATCTTTGTGGATTTTTTTTTTTCCCCTACTTCAAGAATATTCCTCACAAGCCAATTCCTTGACAAGAAAGGTGACCCTTATGATGAATGTGGAGACTTGCTTTTCAAAACATTGGGCTAAAACACCTGCTGAAATTATTTTTCTACACCTGTGTATGGCTCCTTCTCCCACCTTTTTCTCTGAAACTAATGTAACATTTCAGTTGGTTCTGTCAAAAAAATGAAACAGCTATGTCAGGTTTCTGCCTCATGCTGATAAACTTCAGCTTGACAAAGTCACAGGTAACAGAAATAGGTTTTGCAATCAAAAGTCAGAGAAAGCGTATCTACTATTATTTGAATTGTGTTTTCTATATGCGTAAAAAAAAAATAAAAATAAACAAACCAAATGCCCCCCCTCCCCCCGCCCAAAGAAAAACCTCTGCCAAAGCAGAACTGGTCCCTGTTTACACTTTTCTGTTTAGACAAGTAGAAGCTGTGCTCGCAACCACTTCAGTTTGTGGAAGAAAGGCTCTTTCAAGCACGAATCCCTTTCTGGAACCCCTCTATACCTTGAAAGACAAGGATTAAAGACACCAAATCTCGGTGAACAGGTTTTGGACAATATCAGTGAGCTTTGTGCTGCATGCTCACACTCTGTTCTGCCTAAATCCAAGACTTGGAGGGACTTTCTGTGGGTTGGGGGATCCTTGCAGCGTTGAGAGCAATTCCATGCCGAAGCATGGAAATCTCTAGAAACCTGGGGAGCAAAAGGAGGATTCATTTGGCCATTTGTTGGAAAGCAATAAGAGTTCTTCATCTACATAGCTTTCCGTATTGGCTATTCCATATAAATAGATTTATTATGTATAAGATGTCGTTAATAATGAAATAAGCTAGCCGTCATAGTGACCGCTTTTTGACAAGCCATTCGCAAAGCTCTGCAATGTTTTGCAGCATTGCAAGTTGGTGGTTTTTTTTAACGATGCTGCTGTTGCATTAAACAATACGAGCTTGCAATGGCTGCTGGTCTGTATAACAGTTGTGTGCCTGTGGAGTTATTTTTCAGGCGTTGAAACTGTTCTGTATGCATCTTGAGCTCATGCAAATTTTCAGTCTTTTACTGCTTTTAGGCAAGTAAGCCCTATAAAATAGTCTTACAGTTAAATGTAAAGACCAAATCCTAGCATTGTTTTCTGCCTAAAATCAGTAAGGCAAGTCCTGTAGCCCTTATTCAGTGAAAGGTGTGCTGATCTGAGGCTGGATCCGGCCCTGTATTAGTTATTTTCATTCAGTGGATGTACATCCCCTCCTTTCTTTCTCCCAAAGGAAATCTGGCAGCTTGTCTGTTCCAGAGGCTGTGAAATATTGGCAGGTTTCAAAACTAAACGTGTCAGCCTCTCTGACAAACAGTCAGTCAAAGGGCAGACACGTTCCTATCGCTTTCTCTGAGACCAGCCAGCTCCGTGCTAGAGAGAAACTGGCTCCATGAAATAGCTGCAACAAGACATTTCCCAAAGTGCTGCCTGTGAATGTGCATTAATGTTGGCGACTGTGCAGGCTGCACCTCAAGCATACCCTGCCGCTTCCAGAGAAGGGGGAAAAGTATCAGACCTGTGAGGCTGCAAGTCTTTTCTTTGTGCTGTGAAACCCCATGCTGGTGGTCATCCAGCCGGCTCTGGCTTCAGACAAGGAACTATGGTGGGAAGCCCCCTGATGCAGCTGCCTTTGCTTTGGGTCTGGAGGAGCAGCCTTGTCCAGTTTTAAATTTTTGAGTTTACTGGTGCTTTCATGGAGGATTTGGACTTGGTGGTCGATAAGGCAGGAGTTTTCTGTTGAGAGGAAAAAATGAAGTGTAGTCTTTACATGCCTATTGTCACAGGCGTACTCCTGTACCTGATACAATCATAGAATGGTTTGGGTTGGAAGAGACCTTTAAAGACGATCTAGTTCCCCACACCCCCTGCCATGGGCAGGGACACCTTTCACTAGGTCAGGTCGCTCAATGATAGTGTTGGTTGGGTGTGAGCTGTCAGTCCCATGTGTTTGCAGGAGCATGACATAAGCCATAAGAATGGTCCTTGGGACTTCAGTCTAGGCTTACGGTGATGTGGGGAGAACACAGCAGAGCCTTTAACCTGTGCTGCTTGGCCTTCGCTGGGGGACCTGGACAGCCCAGGCATTTAGAGTTGTCCTGAGATCAAATCAGTTGCAACTTGAAGGTTTGCAAATGGTGATCTTTTAACCCTTAGCTTTGGCCAGCTGCTGGTACTTCAACGATAAGCAAATGAACTGTTCCGTGTCACAGGTTTTTTTTTTTCAATTCTGACTAGAAGACCATACACCCAGGGGTTTCTAGGGATGTAGTAGTAATAATTCTGGCATGACATCATTTAATCATGCAGCCCCTGGCTTATCTGTTGCATTTTCAAAGCTGTCAAAATAGCATCCCTTTGGAGATTCCCTACCTCAGACATGATGTTACTTAGTTCACTTGCCCTGTCCTTGCTACCTTTAAAAGAGGAGTTCGAGTGTTTCCATTAGCTGGGGGATTTCTGCCAGAAATGATTTTAACTCTGCTGTGGAATGAACAGTTCATTAAACTGGGAAATGATTTTAAAGCATTCGAGAGCCTGGGGCTATCATAACAATCAAGGTTGCAAATGGTCCCCAGCTCTAAGGCATATTTCTTATTATTTAGAAGGATCAGGGATTTGCGTACTGCTTGCAACTTTGCAAAATCAGTGTTTTAGTTTTGAAGTCATCGTTTGGTGGTGCTTCCTTCCGTTAAACAAACTTGTAGGTTTATTCAACTATACTTTTTGAGGATGGGGAGAACCTATGTCCTTTTCTAAACCAGTTGTAACATGCCTTAATATATTAAGTACTTTCACGCAGCAGAGACTAGAAATACTAAAATACCGCAGAGCAGATTGTGTGTATTTCTGGTCCGCTTGGAAGCAGGAAGGGGAAATCATTCAACAGATTGTTTTTGTGAGACTGATAGCCAAATGCTACAGATTTTCGGAGCTCTGCTTTAAATAAAAAGTGCTCTAATTGGGGGCATGTTCTTTTTGGTGGTTCTTTTTTTTTAAAGACAGAAGTTGATTTTTAGACTTCCATCTGTAAGTGTTTGGATTCATAGCCATTTGATTTATGAAGGGTACCTGTAGCACTTTGGGAGCGGTTTACAGTAAAAATACATTTATGGTGCCATAGTATGTAGAAATAGATAATAAGGGATACAAAGAGTTGGGGTCCTGGAAGTAACAGAGCTGAATTACTGTGATACCCCCCTGAAGTAATTTGCTCACGTTGGGAGGAAATTCAATGAGTCGTGTATATCTGTGGCTAGATTGACGCTGTGTATCATGCTATCTATCACGGTGTGTTCTTTGCTGCTCTTTGAACATAGAAAAGGAACTTTGAATATATCTAAAGAATCCTGATAAATATCTGGCTAATGTAAATGTGCCACAAGCCTGAAACAAGGTAGAGGACGGCAGGGATGTCATGAGCAAGTCTTGCCAACGTTAACAACTGTGATTGCAAAGTATCAAGACTGATTTTTAGGGAGTTCTGTTATATAGAAGAGATGTTTAAAAAGATTGTCAGACAATAGTATTTTTCACTAAAGAGAAAAGTAAGTGATATGCATTTCAATAAGGAATGGGAGTATGTTGGGAAGGAGATTTTTCTTTCTCTGTTAACACCAGGAAAAAATAAAAATAGAAAGGGTGTTCTAATGAATTTTGAAAGAGGGTAAACTTAGTGCCATGGTTCGTGATCAGATTTTCAGAATACTTGAACCTCACCAGTGAATAGACATGTGTTATATTTTTCATCTTTCACTTCAGGGGAAAACTCGCTAGGATTTTATGCATTGAGACAGGAATCACCATAGATTCATATTCAGCAGATGATGAAAGGGTGCTGAAATGATCTTGTTTCTCCCATTATTCTTACTGATACAGGAGGTTAGCTTTGCTATTGAAGTAATATTTTTCTTGAATACTCTGTATTTACATGTCAAGTTCCTTAAATCACGAGAGAACAGTTTGTGTGCATCAGGAAGCTAGAAGACTTCTTAATCTAAATTTTTTTTTTTTAATACTATCATTAACCCACGGTTTTACTACAGTTTTGATACCTTGCTTATTTGAGCTTCTGAGTGTAAGGTATAAATAAAAACTGTCGTGTTTATTTTCAACATGTGTCGAGATAATCAGTTTCTCCGGTGACTGTGCAGAAGCTCTTAATCTCTAAATTCATAATGGCATTTCACTTTCCCTTCTTGCAATGAGAAAAATGTTCACACCTTGGAAGTCACGATTATTTTATTCATCATCTGTTTATAAATGACCACCATCCATATTTTCTGTTTCTACATGCATTTTTTTATTTTTATACAATCTTAGTGCATTTGCAAGTCTTGCCGATCTACTCGGGTGCAGGGTAGATGATGTATTGCAGTGATACAGCGCATGGAGCTGGCCCGGAGAAATGCAGGGCTTTTAATGTGAGGGCTCTGTGTTTAAGGATCCTCCTTGATCTACTATTTGCACTAGGAGCGCAGTACAAGTGAGCAAAGCCTGTTCAACAAACCTACGTTCAAGTGCAGCGTAGGTCCTTATTCTTGCAAAAAAATCTCTGATAAGCAGCGGAGATGGTATATTGATGCAGTATTTTTTGTAGCCCAGTGCAAATCTAAGGCGTCTATGTGACTATGAATTGTGAACTGAACTATATCTATTGTGAAGCAATACTCTTAGTCTCTATCAAAGTGACGCGGCAGATAGTTTCTATGATTTATATCTGCTGACTTCTTGTTTACTTGCTAGGGGGGAAACTTTCCTGCTGATCATTATTCTATATTTATCATGGTTTTCTGATACTTTGTGTGCTTCTAGCTCCAATCTGTGATCATTATGGTGATAATATTTTGAAGTCCTGTCTGAAAGTAATGTCAGTGTGCAGTAGTTGGACAAATGCAAACATGTGAAGGTCTAAGAAGTTACTTTTGGGTTTTCCCCTCATCATTGTGTGAGATATAAGTATGAAGGAAGGAAAATGTAATTATTTTGACTGACATAAATGCTATTTTAGCAAAAGTTGAATGAGTAAAATCAAGTTTTAAAAAACCAAACTGTTTTCTCGTGTCAGCCAGCATGTGAATGAACACTGTGAATAGTGATAAATAAGCTGATTTGTTGATGAAAGGTCATCATAATGCCTTTCAGGGCAAATAATTGTTTAAAATATGATAAAAAAACATACCGAAGTCCCAATAAAGATGAACAGTATTTAAAAATAACCTGTATAAGTTGTCTTGCGCAGCAGAAATTGCTTACTGTAAAATGGAACTATCTTAAATGGTGTTGCTTCTGTTCCCTGTCCTGAAATGTTAGTAATTGTAAAGAACTTTGAGGAGGTGGGGAAAAATCGTCTGTAAGTAGGTTTCATGAAATCCGACTGCTGTTTTGATACACAGATAAAAAAACCCTCCACTTCCTGACAGCCCAAGGGAAATTTGGTATTCATTGCCATACAGAGTAATGAAGTATCTTTTCATGCTGGACTTCTTAGTTTAGGAGACATTCTGTTTGCAGTAATAACATGGGAAAGGAAGCAAGTCCCAAGTGGAGGCACAGAGCTCTGAGCAGAGGCAGACTGACGCTGCTTGGGAATATTTTTTCAAATTATTAGAAATGATTTTGAAGTTCCACTGGGGAAAAAAAAAAAAACCAACCAAAACCCAAAACAAACCCTTCCCCATTGTAAAGAGCAGTTCAAGATTCCCAGAGTATTAAGGCACTACATTAATTCATTTGTTTATTCTAATATAGGGAACTGTTTCATAAAGCAAAACAGATTAAGTCAATTCAAATAAAATATACTCTGTACAGGTGACTTCCTGCACTATTTAGTTTCCTCAACCACTTGATTAACAAGCAAGATAATATTCTCTTGTCACTTCCAAGCACTTCAATCCTTTATTGCTTTCTTTGTTTCAAAATGACTTTAAGAAAGGAAGAAAGGTAGGAACAGTGTGTAAGAGTCAAGGGCTGAGCTCAGCTTTTGTTTGCAGCTCTACCTGTGGATTTGCTGTACGAGATGCATTTGCTGAGCTTCTGCTTCTGCTTTTCCCAACTGCAAAATAGATATAATCTGCACCGTTTTCTTGGAGGTTTGGTTTGCTTCTGTTTGTGCAACACTACAATAGCCTTGAGTAGGCAGTTCTGTGGCAGTGCCAATGAATACGTAAGATGCTACGGTGATAATTATAAATTGTTTTGCTCAAGCATTGTGTGGGGCGGGTCAGAAGGATAGGTAGAAAACTTGATCATCAGTGCTGGGCTGGTACCAGTTCTTGTCAGAATTAGACTGCTACTGGCCCAAATACAGGGGTCGAAGTCTGGCAGGGAGAAGTGGCCATCTGTGAGATGAGTGTGTGACGGGAGCCCTTGTCCTGACTCTCTTAGGTTATCTCCCATGCTTAGCAGGCCAGACGATGAATTCCTCTTCAGTGAGAAAGTCGCTCCTCTCTATTCGTCGTTAGGAGAATTACTGCGATGCTGCTCGTCGCTAACGTCTCTAGGACGTGACGCGCTGTGCCGGACCGTGTCCCAGCGCAGCGCTGGGCTCGCCTGGTGGGTTACTGTGTTTTGTGTCTGGAACCCACCCGGTCTGGGATGTCAGTCAGTCCCTTTCCTGCAAGGTGGATTGTGGACTCGCCTAAAAATGATCTTCTTCGCTTTCCCCTTGGCCCATTTCATGGCTTCCTCTGGTGACAAAGTGGGTCCATCCAGCCCGAAATCTTCTGCAGCCGTTGGAAGAAAGCTGATTTGAATGCTTCTTGTTATTCGTTGTGCAAGACTGGTGTCAGTGTGGCAGTTGGGGGTTTAACGGGCCCTTTGCCAATGCTGAAGTACACTTTCGGTAGCCTAACCTCTCACGGTTCATGAGCTCTCTTCCTTTGTCGTGTACCTTTGTGGACTGTACAGTAGGGAGCTCTCTTGCCATTACTTTGTTTTACAGCATTTCTCAAGTGCTTCCTTACTTGAGAAAGTTTGATTGCTGCCTCCCTCCACCACCCCCAGAAAAAAAAAAAACCAAAACCTTCCACCCAAGTAAATTTGTGGGCATGCCAGAATGGCCTTTCTTTTCCAGAAGCGCTATAAGCTCCTGGTCTGATGGATGTTAGCAGTCCCCAGGACTCCAGGATAGATTATATGGAATCATCCTATTAAGTTTACCACAGCTCAGCTATACCGTTTTTGCAACAGTATCTATAAAGTCAATATGGAGAAAACGTTCAAATAAATCAACAGTTGAAAGAATGATAAATAGAGGTTCATTGAAACAGAAATAAGCTTTAAATACACCAAATCTAAAGTGATCCTTATAGAAATAAGGAGTGTGAGCTTACTTCAAATGAGAAATTACCCTGGAAGGCAGCAACTAAAAGGACCTGGGGGTAATGGTATACGAGCAACAGAACATATGCTCTCTGTGTGATGCTGTAACCAAACAAGGTGAGATGCTCTGCAGGGGCATAAATAAGGGAGTAGTAAATAGGAGCAAGGCAGTGATTTGTCTCTTTACAGCACTAGAGAGAATGGCGGTACTGGTATATGGCGCTGAGTTTTCAGTAACTTCTTTTCATGTTGTGACACACAGTTGATGATTTCAAAGGGGAAAAAAAAGGTCTGACGCTTTTGAAGGCAGATGAAAATTCATTGTAATGAGAGAAGGATCAGGCTGTTTAGTACTTCAAAACCAAAGAAGAAAGGAAAGAGGAAGTGAGAAGTGACAGAATATGTATAAATCTAACAAGAGGAAAACCAATAAAAACCGAACAAGCCACCCACTGATCACCCGAGCACTTCAGTTGGGGGGTGCCCAGCAGCTGGAAGCTGAACCCTGACAAGTTTTTCTTTGAATCAGGTTTTTTTTGGTTCTGTTTTGTTTTTTTCCCCTCTCCATTGCAACGTGGTAATCAACCACTGGAGCTAATTACCAGGGAAGTTGTAATTCTTTCCATAATCTCACAGTTGTTTTAAATCAAGACTGACTGCATCCGTGGAAGGTGCGGTTTAGCAAATGCCCATTACTGGATTCAGGGCAGGAGCAACTGTGTGAAAGACTAAAGCCTTTGGCCTTACAGGAGCTCAGGGTGATGAACTAATATTCCTTCTCAATTTATCTGTGTGTTCAGGGCCTGCATTACCTTTTCTGTCAAGTCAGCTTTGTACCCTGCCCCACACCACTTGTGGCTCAGGTGTTTTTTAGAGTACGGGCTGATTAAAGGAATCTACCAACTCTCAATTTTTTTTGCTACTTTTTTGCTTGTAGTAAGTGACTGGAATGATAAAATTAACTATATATATTTTCCATTTCCCTATTTATTTGACTGGACGACGGATGTTCTCATGATTAAATAGGACTACCCTGCTGGCTATGGTGCATAATAACTTCACGAACTGGATGCTGCTTGAGTTTTTGCACAGCTCGCACGCACACGTGCACACACATGTGTGCATATTAAAAATATATATGTGAAAACATAGGAAGAGGTTTTTAAAAAAAAAAACAGGCAAAATAAATATGGTAGACTGTAGGGAGAAGGGCAATTATAAAACCACTTCACTTTTAACCTGGCTCAAATTTGAGATCTAGGTTATATTAACTAACAATACTTTCTACACATCTAAAGCTATGGGTGCTACTTCTCTCAATGAACAAGTACAATTTATGAATTCTTGCTGTTCTGTCCTCTGCTCTTGGAGGCCTTATGTTCCTCTGGACACCAGATATTGGCCATTTTATCTTTAAAACCCAGGCTTTGAGTGAGGCATGTGGGACAGGTCATAAAAATCATGGTTTCAGTTCTTTTATTTCAGTTGATTTTATGCACCAGTGATCCCTGTCACCGTTGTCTTTCCAGTTTGGGGTTTATATATTTATCTCGAAGCAAAATTCCTATTAAACCAAGAAGTTTCAAGGACAGCAGTGAATTTCTTTTTTGTTATTGGGCAATGCTTTACGAGCTCACTCAAAGCTTTGTGAACTCTTCAGTGGCCATGAGCCAGGTGTTGCAGACTGGATCCTTGGCTAGCGTAAATGACTTTCACGCTTACTGCATCATTGATCTGAATGAAATTACGGTGCTTTGTAGTAGCTGAGGATCCAACTTCTCTCTGTAAATCCCAGAGCCCGAGAAATTTCATACGGCTGTCGGTCCAAAAAAGACTGAATTGTATCAACCTGCTTACTGTAGCTCTTCTGAAGTGCTGCCATGAACTACTTACCAACTACCATGTGCTTAAAGTGAGTGGCCCGATGATCTGGTTGATCATCGAAATTGTTCTTTAATACATACGGGAGGAGGAGTCCTTTGACTGTGTCCCTCCAAAGTGCTTTCCTCACTGAACTACATATTGCAATCTGTGCCACATAACAGCAGAGACAAAACCAACTTTAATGGGTTTGAGTCCTTAGTCACCATGGCTGAATTTCTGATACCCTGGAGATATATTGCAAGAAAAAAAGAAGGCACATAATTTCTAGTTTGTTAGTTCTATTTCACTGGTATTATATTGCTTGTTTGGTCCTAGTGTGCTTAAGTATGCAAAAAGGGGGCATGGAAATGACATTTATTGGAAGTGTGTTGACTGACTTGATAAAATTTGAATTCCAGCGCACTGGAGCATTTTCTGGTCTGTGCACAAAGCTGATAGTTTGGCACGGGTTCTGCTATTTCGTACCCAAAAAAGCTTTTCCTGTGCTTGTGTTTCCTATCGAAAATGGTATCATCTGCACCAAGAAAATAGTTGCTATAAATTTGGATAGCGAACTACTATGTTTTTTTCAGTAAACATGAAGTGAATATTTATGGAAAATCTCCTCTCATTCGGCTAGCTATTTGTGAACAGCTTGCAAATACAGATAACAGGAACTAATGCAACTCCAGCTTTTTATTCAGCAATCTGCCCAGTGGCAAAACTTATTTTTTTGTAGAACTTAATTTTCTTTGTATGCATCGCTAGAGATCATCCCCAAATTACTATTTTCTGAGCAAGTCCTTGGGGATCAAACCTCCTGAATTCCACCACCAAACCAGAAATAACTTCAACCATCTGACAAAGCCAGCGTACATTCATTACAGCAGACTTTTTTTGCATTCGGCTAGCCCTAGGAAAATAATTACGATGGCTTCTGGTTACAGCATAAACAAAGATCTTTCTCTTTTTCTTCTTATTAGCCTAGTGAGGAAATTTCTGCTGTCACTATATGGCTAGGGGTTCATTACTGCAAGAGGGTTTTTCTAACAGATCATATGTATGTCTATTGTAGCTAACTTGAGATTTGTAGAGACTATTTTTTGAGATTTTTACAAAACTGTTATTTCTATATGCTGCTTCACAAAAAATTATGTCAGGGTCTGTGTCACCCGTTGCTTATAAATATTATATTATGGTAATAACCAATCACTTTTCAGAGTTGCAGATAACATTGGTTTTTAATTTGGGGTAATAAAAATGACTAGATACTTCTCTACTAATTTGCACTGTGACCAAATATGGCAACTTTTCATAAATAAGCCCGTGCAATTTGTCTGCGGGTGTTTCTGCTTGCTTTCTTTTGGGTTTGAAATTTTTTGGCTTTGTCGGACATAGGGATGTTATACTCTGAAGCATCAATAAACCCTCATAGATAGAAAGAGCTTCGGTCTCCTTAACCCGATTCCCTTTGTGCAGAAGGGTTAAATGTTTGTTGGTGTGGCAAATGGAGCTGGCATGACTCTAAAGCCCAGTGCCTGTGGTGGTTAGCTGGGAGGTAAGGAGACATCCACCCCCACGTCCGTGTTGTTCAACGTTTTCTTTACATTAAGCATTCGGTAGAGCAGCACAGAAAGCTGTGTTTCCCTGGTGAATAATCAGATACCCAAACCAGTGGGCTATGAATCCTTTTTCTCCTTTTCTTGGCTCAATGAATATTTAATTCATCCCTGTGAAGCAGTTTAGCTTTGGTAGCAGAGATTGATACCGTTGCCTTTCGTACCCCAGACTGTCCTGTGTCTGGAGGTTTAAATGTTACCTGTCGCAGGTGGCAGCTTAAATAAGACGAAGGATGGAACTGAGCTTCTCTGCCATATCTTCTGGCACAGGTTTAACGCTGGCAATAAGAGGGATGAGAAGGGAAGACGGAGCAGCACGGTTGCCATCTCTTTCTCTGGCACCTTGTCCCCCAGATACACTTGCGGATCGGGTGCCAAATGTGGGTCCTGCAAAGGCAGTGGATGCCAGAGAGCCCCATTTTAGGAACCCAGGCACTTACTGATGGGCGCTCTCAGGACTTCTGTAGCTCCTGGAAATGCTTTAGGCAGAGTTTTACACGCATGAAGAATCTTAATATGGAAAATTTAGGTCCTGTGGGTTTTGAACTGACTCTGCAATTGAGTAGTAGCTAAGGTGGGGAGGAACCTCCGCACGGATTCAGTTTGTGGTGTTGGAACCTCATTTCTCTGCCAAGGGAGCTCCTGTCTCTGCCTACTCTAGAGAGAAGAGGAAAATAAGACCGGAGTGTCGAGACTGGCTTTGGTTCTATAGTGCACAACAACCCGGGGTCTAGTTTGGGGTGGCTGTGTACACTAAAAAAACTATGTAATACTTTAATAGCTACTACAGTTAAATGTGTTTTAAAGCCATTTGCAAATTGGATTGCTTTTCCTTAGCTGTGGGAGGTGAGATTTTTTTTGAAACCTCAGACTCGGGATAGAACTTCTCGGCATGAACTTAGCTGTTAATTGATCAGGGAAGGATGTAACAAGTTCGTCTGGGCTAGAGTTGCTTCGGAGGGAAGGCCGAAAGCAGATGTTGTGTATGGACAACGAGGACTTCAGAAAGGCTGTTTGATTGCAACGCAGAGATGAGTCCAGTGTGCGCAAACAGTGAAGGAATGTTCTTGCTTCTCCTGTACAATTCAAGAGCAAAGCCTTCACCGAGTCAGAGGTGCAGGTTCAAAGAGGAGGATCCAGAAAGGACAAACTGGAACTTTGCTCACCAGGAATTCACCTTAGATTTTGTTTTGCTTCCCCAGCATTAGTGCCTCGTGCTACTGTGTAATCTGCGCTACCTTGGCAAAACCCATTAATCTCAGTGGGAATAGTATTCAGTATACTACCATTCAGTATTTGTCTGTAGCTGTACCAGTATCGCTGTCAGAGCTGAAAAGAAGTAATACAGATTGTAGTTTTCCCAAATGGGGGAAGGACTATCATTCAGATTCTGGTTTTGTAGCTGTAAAGTTATAGGATGTAACACATCTACTTGTACTCATTTGGGATATTAAACAGAGGAAAGGCATTGGAAAATTCTCATACTAAACATTGATCTTGTTGCGATTACTTCATGAAATGCTTGTACACATTTCTCTTTAGGATAGGAGCGCTGTGCTGGAATATCTGTCATATGGTAACAGCTGTCAAGCAGATAGGCAGATGCTGTTTGTGTACATAAGAAAAGGCTTGGAAATATTCCAAAAAAATAAGTGTAATTCCTTCTCTGAAACTTTTCTAGTTAGGTTTAATACCCAGCTGGCTGGGACATGATAACTTATTTTTATTTTAGGAAAAATTAATTTGAATTACTGCATTACATGTGGTACACATGAGCTGTAGGGAAGGGAAATATAACCTTGCTCTATAGCAGAGTGCTGTTTGGAAGTCTGGGGTGCCAGGCATCTAAATTCTTCTCTGCCTGATCCCACAGCAGTCCATGTTCGCAAGCTTCCCTACAGAAAATAGTACGCCGTGTACTCCATTCTCCGCCCTGCCCTCTCCAGAAGCCACAGCGGAGCAGGGAGGTTGTGAGTAGTGTTACTCTCCCTGTCCTCTAAATGAGAGATCACACACAAGTGATTCCACTTAGCCATTTCTCTTTTCTGGTATTCTTTTGCCTAGCACTTAAATAGCTGTTTTAACGTTTTTTCCAGCGTCAGTGCAGAGCTTTGTGTTATTTAACGATGCGAGTGGCCAATACAGATGGTAGAGAACATGCAATATATAACTTGGATTCTGGAAAATAAAGTAGAAGCCTTATCCCAAAATACTGCCATAACCAGTTTATATAGCTCAAACTCCCATATATTTGTGTGTGTAAGCCTTTTATAAAAAGTGGCAGCTTGTATCTCCCGATCCACGTTACCCGTTAAACACACTTCTTCAGGCTGGTTCACAGAGAGCTTTGATTCAGCACTGAATCAGACCAGAGAGAAACATTCATTCCTGGTATTTGCAGTGCTCTAATTTCCCTGCTCAAGGCAAGAAAATAAATGGCACTAGAGCCCTGGAGCTTAACTGCAAGACGTTAGCAAAAATCTCACTGGAAGGTCTTTTAAATTTGTGATTTCCTTACACTTTGTGTGCTGACTTCTCTTACCAGCTCATTAGGCTTTCTGGGTTGTCTTTCTGTCTCTGGTGTGATCTCACATTAGGTATTATGTAAAGTAATGTTTTAAAAGCCTGAGGTGTAATGTTTTTATGTTAAACACTTATATGTATGCTTGTATAAAAATTTGTATGACATAAATATTCAGATATTTAAGTGAAGTTGGGTTGATGTGATCCACGTGTCCTTTCCTACAGGAGAATACTGCTTCTCAGGTCGTGCGCATTTACCCAACCAGGACAGCTTAGCAAGCTTTCTCTCGAAAATATTTCGTATGTGTTTTGAAAAGTATTAGAAATGTGCATGTTATCAACCGCACAAAATTTCTCTTAAGCATACATTGCTGTCGACGTGGAGGTTATCAGGGATTTTTGATTATTCTTTGGAATAATAGAAACAGATCAATATTTTATTGAAACCTACCTAAAAAAAAAACTCTATTGTTTGGGGCTTAAAAAAAAAAAAAAAAAAAAAAAGTACCGAGGGCTGCTTAGTCATGCAAATTCATGTATAATTAAATGCCACAGCACTTTCTTGGAAGTCAAGAGATTTTGAAAGTGAATAATAACATAGGCTAGAGTCCATTGGCAAAACATCACAGCAAGTCACTCCTCTGTTTTCTGCAGGCTTGTGAAAATATTCATGACCCTAGCCAGGTCCCCAGTCCTTCCTTATATTTTGTTTGCTTTATTCCTGCAGACTACAAAATCCCTTATTTTGCCACCGTGTTTTTTTGGAAACATCTTTCTGACCTTCTGAAGTTTGCAAACGACTCCTTCATGTAAATGAAATGGTAATCACCAAACTGTTTATTACCTAACAAATGAGAAATTCAGTTACATCTAATAGCGAGTCAAGTCACGCATGGTATTTAAAGCTTCCCTTTGTGTGTTTGTCTGTTATAAAACTGTATATTCCAGGAGAGGATGCTTCAAGGTTACATTAGAGTGTTTTTGCCCTATTTAAGTTCTTTAGTGCTGGGTTTTTCATTTGTGTAATGACTCACCCCTACGGTTTTCAGTGAACTTGGAAAAAATGGCATCCTATTTTGTCTTGTTCACCAATTTGATACATTACTCTATTACAGCCACAAAGAGATACAGTTCTGTCAAAACCTGCTTTGCTGTACAAAAACAGACCCTGACCCAGAGGTATCACAGTCATAAAAAGATTTTGAAACAGGCTGCAGCACATTTATCTCTATGGCTTGGCTCAGAAAGAGCACACAATTTTCCAGCATCTTCTCCTTTCCTTTCATACGGATCACGTCTGAAAGAGGCCAGGTGCCTAACCAAATCTAGCCTGCGGATACGTGACAGTGTTCCTATTGTATTTGGATTAGCTTACACTGATTAGCTCGGAATTCTGGTGCATTCAATTACAATGACAGGTTTTTTTCTAAATAACAAGAATAGAAGACAACTGGCAGGACAAGGTGGGGAAATATACTGTACAGAGGAATAATATCTATTAAATAAGTTCTTGTTTGGTTTCTCAGATATTTTTATCAAATGAAAATACTGAAATGCATGCTAAGAATGGGGTTCGTGTTGGTTGTGGCCTCCCAAATTTACTGATCCCTGTACTAACGCCACAACTGATTTTTGTCTTGGAAGATCATCTAAGGAAACAGTGATGGATTTAATACACATGATGGCTTATATGGAGACTGCTAGACTCACGAGCTCTCCAGTTCTCTTAAGTTTTAACTCAAGATCTAAGGCACTTAAAGAATTATATGCTTTCACTTAGTCAGGAATTTTGGCATGCTGCAAAAAATTTTGGGTGAAGTTCTAGGATTCATGTGTTTTGCACGGATTCAAAATATCTAATACCCCTTATTTCTAAAATAGCCTATGCTTGAAAGGCATAAATTAAGAAAACTGTGGGAAGGCATGTTAAGAAAATAGTTATTTTCTTAATAACTAATAATAGCACTGTGGTTGGATTTGGGTGGGCTAAATATTAAATTAATGATTGTGTGGGCATGCCTGAAAACTGTAGTAACTGAAATTGCTGTAGTTGCAATTGCACAGCTGTCTGTTTTATGAATAATATCCTGGGATTTCTTGATATCACAGCTATTGCTTGCTCTTTCAATTACTAGTCTGTTTATGCACATATGGAAGATGCAGACTATTTTTCCTATCAAGAAAGCTTCCTTTAAATATGACTTTGCCAGGGATTTATCAGCACAGGTTACAGGATAAAATTCTGATTAATATTAGAATCTGTGTCTCCTGCCTATCTTCTTGAAACAGCACAGCATTGCAGGAGCTGGTAAAGATAAACTGACTGCCTTTTTTCAAATATTATTGCATGCATGGTACATACATTCTTTTTTTGGTTGCAATGTAAAGTCTGGTTTTTGATAAAAATGAGTAACTGGAAAAAAATTTAAGGTGCTCTGCTTCTTCTTGATTATTCACGCTCTACAAGGATTTCATGGCTAATTTACGCAGCAATGTGGCTATTCTATGGAGAATGGCTTCCTACACCTATCGCAGCAAGCTTAATGGCTTCTGGTCTGACCTTTTCTTCAGAGAAATAGTAACATGGGATTTTAGTATTTGAAAGGACAATAGAGAAGAGGGGATATTTATTCACATGCATCATTCAAAGCAGAAAAGAACAATTGCAGCCCAACTCTCCTGTACCCTGAACCGTTGCTGTGTTCAGATACCTTTAAAAGCAAAGTGAGTGTAAAATATTTCCATTGCAGAACACTGTCCACCTATTCACTCCTCTCGCGCTACCAGAAGTAGGTCTGATTGATCAGCTGGCTGGTGGGAAAGGAAGAAATTAAATGGGAAACAAGAAGGCTGTGGCTACACCGATCCTGCATAGTTATACAAATACTTTTTTACTTTTTTCAAACCATACTGAGCAGTGTGTCTGGCATGTAAACCACCTCCTAATAGCAGGAACTCAATTGAAAGGTCTGCAATGATGTTCAGAAACCTGTTCTTAAGTTTAGGTGAAAGCATCTTTCTCCTGTTCTTGCTACTTATGATTAGGGCGGTAGTGTAATGAACCAGGGTGGTGACTGTTACCTAAAATTCTAGTTCAATTGATCAAGTCTGAGTGTGATATGAACATTTTCAGATCTTATTTCAGGAAAAACCCTGAAATACAAATAATGGCAGTTCCTCGGAGGAAAGACAGGTTCAGAACAAGTCAGGGTGATGTTGTACAGACATGTGTTTGTATGAGTGCATGAGGGTATAACATACATAAATCTTTTTTGCACTTCTGAACTTCCTAATTTGTAAGCCCTTACCGTTGCGTTTAACAGTGTGGGATTAAAAACAACCTGTCATGTCTGAAAAAGAGAGGGGGGTAAGTTCTCAGTCACTGTGTTGTTTGTTTTTTTTCTGTAGATCACCAGATCTGTATCATTAATTTTTGCTTAAATTTCCTAACACTGCTACCTTGTTTAACACAATGACTTTCTTGTACCTTTTTTTTTTTTTCCCCCCATGTTTTCCTGAAATAGCACAAGATTTCTCAAAGGGCTGAGTTGGAGTAGTGACATTAGTAGTGATGTTGAACTCGGTTATTTGTGAGAGTATGGTATTTGAGTTTGAAGATGCTGCTGTGACGAATACCCTGGGAACTTTGGTATAATTTGTCTAAATCAATGAAGGCGCACATATTTTGTTACTAAAATTGTTAGAGCTGTAGGAAACCAAGTAAAGAAAGCTGTCTTCCGGATAAGTGTATAAAAAAACCTGGATGCATAAGCATATTTTTAGGGTTTGCAAAACTGTTCCAGAAATCTGAGACTGACAAACATTCTGCTTTGTTCATTATAGTGGGGGTCTGCTACAGGCAGAAAGACCAGAAAGACCGAGCAGATGAGGCCCTCTACAGACAGAGAGGAGCAGCCTCATGTTCACAAGCCCTGGTCCTCATGGGGGACCTCAACCACCCCGATATCTGTTGGAGGGACAACACAGCAGGGCATAAGCAATCCAGGAGGTTCCTGGAATGCGTTGATGACAATTTCCTTCTCCAAGTGAGAGGTGGGCTCATGCAAACCTCATGAAGTTCCGCAAGGCCAGGTGCAAGGTCCTGCACGTGGGTTGGGACAATCCCAAGCACAAATATAGGCTGGGCGGCGAATGGATTGAGAGCAGCCCTAAGGAGAAGGACTTGGGGGTGTCGGTTGATGAGAAGCTCAGCGTGACCCAGCGTTTGCAGCCCAGAAAGCCAACCGTATCCTGGGCTGCATCAACAGAAGTGTGGCCAGCAGGTTGAGTGAGGGGATTCTCCCCCTCTACCCTGCTCTCGTGAGACCCCACCTGCAGTACTGCGTTCAGCTCTAGGACCCCCAACATAAGAAGGACATGGACCTGTTGGAGCGAGTCCAGAGGAGGGCCGTGAAGATGATCGGGGGACTGGAGCACCTCTCCTATGAAGACAGGCTGAGAGGGTTGGGGTTGTTCAGCCTGGAGAAGAGAAGACTCCGGGGACACCTTACAGCAGCCTGACAGTACCTAAAGGGGCCTACAAGAAAGCCAGAGAGGGACTTTTTCCAAGGGCCTGTAGTGATAGGACAAGGGGTAATGGCTTTAAACTGAAAGAGGGCAGATATATTTCAGACACTAGAAAAAAATTCTTTACTGTGAGGGTGGTGAGGCCCTGGAACAGGTTGCCCAGAGAAGCTGTGGCTGCCCCATCCCTGGCAGTGTTCAAGGCCGGGTTGGATGGGGCTTGGAGCAAGCTGGTCTAGTGGCAGGTGTCTCTGCCCATGGCAGGGGGGTTGGAACTAGATGACCTTTAAGGTCCCTTCCAACCCAACCCATTCTATGATTCTGTTCAATGATTCTAATCAATCTAGCCTCAATATAGCAGAAGAATTGAGTTTTCAATCTTTTCATATAGTCAAAAACAGCCAAAGCAATTGGATTCTGTGATGGCAGAAGATTGAATTTCTTATCAGGATCAGAAAAGAGATTTTTCCTGCCTTCCAGAGTGATGTAGAAACTATTGTGTCCTCGTTTATATGTTATGATTATTTTAAGTGCATATACAGTCTTCCTCTCTGCTTATTTCTATACGTTATATGAACACAGAAGTATTATAGATCTTTGTATGGAGTTCCCTATATGAATAGCTTCCTGGTACTGCTGCCAATTTGTTCTGTGAAGGGCTTTTTTCCTATTAAGTGAAGAACAAGCAAAATAATTCTCTTACACCTAATTTTGCAGTCAAATTTCAATTCCACAAAGCACTCTCTTAAAAAAAGAACGGATGTACATGACTCGTTCAGGTAATTTAGAGGTTACTGTGGGGATTTCTTTTTCCTGCAGTTATTTGTCCTGAATACCTGGATCTCAGCTTCTCTTTTAAGACTGCAAAGGAAAGTAAAATTCTGCATTAAAAAAAAATGTTTTTGATTTGGGTATCTCAATTTCTAATTCATAACTTTTTCCAGCCGTGAAGTAAATGCAGCAAGAAGAGCAGTAGTCTGTGGCATGGTGGGTAGAGCTGCTGAGTCCAATATTGGAACTTTTTAACTCTTTTTTCTCTTTGAATTGGAAACCAATGAGACTGTCTCATCGGTGGTACGCACATTTGATTTGATTGATGTATTTATTTGGAAACTGGCTCAATCTCAACAGCAGTAGTTTTCCTTAAAGTCCTTCTGGTAGTTGGTGCCCTGGGAGTGGGTGGCTCTGGGCAGCCTGAAGGGTCACTTGCTTGCAACAGAATCGTTCTTCCAATTTTTGTGATGGAAATCCTGAGGCACAGAGCAGTTCTGTGCCTGGGGTCATGGACCAAATAATCAGCAGAGATGGGAGCAGAATAAAGAGCTCCAGACTTTCAGGCATGTGTTTCAGCCACTAAATCATTTCTCCTGCAGGAAGCCAAGAGAAGTTTGGTCCTTCCATTTGGTACCCAATCTGTGTTCTCCCTGGCCTCCCTACTCTCATGTAGCCTTGCTACAACATACCCTCAGCATTCATACTTCTCTGTTCCACTGTCACTTTTATCATCTTCTCCTTCCACATGTTAACTGGGGCCTTGGCCTTTGCAGCACCCAATTACCCCCAGTGCTCTCCACCTGCAGTGGTGCGAGGTGATGCCGTTAGGATGCTTCGCCTTTCCCTGAATCCCTGGGTTGGCTCCCTTTTCCACCATGGTCAAAGAGATGTTTCTCTTCCATCCATTGTAGCCCTTCATAACCCTTGTACTTGCCTCTCTTTATTATTCTCTCTCTATCTGGTCAGTGACACGAGCCTCATCTGAAGCTTGCTTGGATTTTCACATATATGCCATCTTATATCTCTATCCTGTAAATATTCAAATCTTTCCCAATCAGCTACTCTGCTGGAGTCCTATGAGGCTGCACAAATTCAGAGACAAACTAGAGAGACAATTTTTGGTTTGTTTCTTGTTTGGGTCTTAAATTTATCTTATTAGGGCTGCTTTTTTTTCCTACCCTGTTCTCCTTTATCTTTTTCTCTGGTTTTGTGATTTCTACGTTTATTATTTTTTAGCTCCTGGCCTCTGCTGCTCTTTCCAATCCTCCTTTCATTTGGAAGCAGCAACCCCTTCCAGTCAGATTACACTGAGAATAAAACCAGCTCCTGTGACTTCTTGAGAAGATAAAGATTTGGCAATTCATAGGCTGTCTTAATTTGTAGTTCAAGGGTGAACGAATATACCGTAAGTACATTCGAACTTCATTTTTTCCTCAAAGAACAGTGGTGAGAAGAGATGTGCTATAACTCAGGCTGAAGCTAAAAACATGAAGTGCCTGGAGGAAATATTTGTAAATATCCCTCATTTCCAGTCAGCTTTCAAACTGAGTCATTCAGGGCGCCTGGAGCCCCGGACTGACTGTCACTAATCTTCTAGCCATTGTCTCCAAATAACTTGAACTCTCCTAGTCTGCTTTCCTTTAAACTGGAGGTCTTAATGCTCTCCCTGCATTATACGTAGTGCGCTTTCTTTATCTGCTTGAGATGCTGCTGAGGTGCAACCTTCTACTCAGTGCTTCAACTGGTCTGTGTAGTGTGATTTTTCTCCTCTGCACCCTTAAAAAGACCAAATGCTTCTGTAATTATTCATTCTTTTAAATTATTCATTCCTTTAAAAGATTAGTGTAAAGGCAGTGTGTGTTTGTCTCTGCATCTGCTTTCTGTATGTGTGTGTGTATATATATGCATATATATTTTTTAAAAAGTGGATGAGCTGTACCAGCAACACTGTACGTAGAAGGAAAGTAAGTCGAGCAGCTTGACTGTTTGCTTTCTGTCCCCACACTACTGTTCCTGCAGAAATGCTTGCTTGGTTATGTTGCACCGAGGGATCCCATCGCTCCGTAGTTGCTTGTTCTTTGGAAACTAGTGGACACTATTGCAGTTTGCTCTTTTAAATCAAGCATTGACTGTGTGCTGTTGTGGTTAACAGGCAAGGACTAAAATTCACTAGTAACTTGCGTGAAGGGGAATAATCAGGAGATTATACCTGGTCAAGCACAGCTCAGTCCTGTTTATTGTTTTGGGTGGTTTGGGTTTTTTGGTTATGGGTTTTGGGGGTTTTTTTTAGGTATATCCAACAAAGTAATTTCTGGGGACCAGTACTCATAAATAATTGACATGAGGCTTCAACCATGAAGCTCACTTGACATAATCAAGGCCTTAACAACCTGTGGTCCCTAATAATCCTGGTGAACTGAGACATCAAAGTGTTACACTGTCTGTGGAGAAAAAAGGCTGAAAAGGGCTGAATTGAGGAGTACATGAGATCTAACTTTGCTGCACTGTCAGGCATATTTTATTTGATTTACCACATGCTTTTAAAAAATAAACCATATCTTGCTATATCTGTTGAGCACTAAAAAGATACCGCCTTATTTCTTTATGTTCAACACTTTTTAGAAATCTGGACACCATTATTAGATACACCGCTGTGGGAATGTCTCAGTAATGATATGTCATGGCAATAACAGGGTTTTGTTTGATAGTCTTCTGTGAACTCATTGAAGGATTGCGTTTGCTCCCATTTGTGCTGCCCTAGCATCTTATTTGTACCTGGCTATTCTTTATCTTACGGGTTTTGAATTCTTAAGCTTACTTGTGATATGCATTCTTGGTTCCTCATACCAATTTGCATTGAGCTGTATTCCCTGTCATTTTTCACCAAAGCTGAACATATTGTGCAATGTGAGATTTCTTGGGAAATAACTGTCTACTTACTTCTGCATCACCTACAAGGCTTACAATCACTGCATTTCTATCCTTTTCATAGGATTCATAAAGATAATGAAAGTACTATTTCAAGAATAGATTTCCGAACGACCCTCTTTAGAATAGCCTTGATTCAATTCTATGTTGACATTTTCCATTTCCGTTTTTTGTTAATCTATCAATTAAGTGTTTATTAATGAAGGTAATAATAACAATTTCAGTCAGCATTTATTACAGTGCAAAATTATTGTTGTACAAGACCAAATTTACGAACACATTAAGACACTTATCTCCACAATAAACACTAATTCTGAATCAGAGCAGCTCTGAAATTAAGGCTGAATGAGTATTCTTTACTGATTAAAACAACCCTTGGAAGCTAAGTGATTTTCTTCAAAGCTTATTTCTTCCAAGATAAGAACGGTGAAATTTCCGCTGATTGGAGGTAAAAGTAAATTGGAATGCTCTATTCTGAATTAGCTTAGCTTGGAATCAAACTTCATTTATGGCTTTAATTACACTAATATTAATTAGTTGAAATGATATTCTTCTCTAAAATATTCTCCCACTTAGGTTACTAACTCAGCAAAATAATTTCATCAGCCAAACTTATTTTAGATGGAAAAAGTCGGCTTTGTTTAACAAAACCTGTTTGTTCTACTGTGTCATTGTTTGTCTAGCTAGGAGGGATGAGGCATTCCTATAAGAAGATATCTCTTAATCTAAAGCATAGGAGCAATTTGGTTTTAGCTTTCTGTTTAAGAACCTTTTCTGCAGTGGGTAAAGAAAGATAAGAATGAGCGTGGTATATCAGTAATAAAAACTGAATTTGGACAACTTTGGTTTAGGTCCTGTGTCTACATGCTAATGTCTGGTTTGGTCTGCATGTGCTTGATGTCGGTGTTGCTTGCAAACCACTAAGATGCATTGGCCCAGACTTTCTATGCCTGCTCCTGAAATTGTTTCCTAAAGGATGAAAAAGCTTTTTGGCAAAAGTAGCTGAGGGGGTTTTTTAAAAGAAAAAAAAAAAAGATATAAAGTTGCAGAAAGACGTTTATGAGAATTTTCAAAATCATTTAAGTGCTTCATTTTTTGAAATCTGATAATATGCCCAGTTCCTTTTAAAATCTTACTAAATAAATTCTAAGGTTGAAGATAAACGATGAAATACGGATTAAAACTGGCCTTCACTTGACTTTTTTGATGTTTTCTTCAGCTCCAGGTGATATTTTTTCCTATTTAATGACAGGGGATTATAGCTGAATGAAAAAAACCGTCCAGGCAAATTGATCTGGTGCCTTTCAAGCTTTCAATGAAACAGCTGGCTAAGAGCCTGGGGAAACTCTGATCTTACAGAAAGCAGATTGACTTCTGTAGTTTGTCTGTATTATGGAGTATACTCTCTCTCTTTTTTTTTCTTTTTTTTTTTTTCTTCCCCCCCTTCCCCCTCACCCCACCCCCCCCAGGTATTGGTTGGTAGTGTTTTGGGGTTGAAAAGCCTGCTGCTAGGGGTCTGAATAAATCAAAAGGAGGCAGGACTGAGACGTAACTGTTGAGAGTTGTTGGATTGCTCTGGCAGCAGAGATGTTGGACTCCACTCTGCGTGTACACTTTGGAGCCCAAGAAGTTGGTTCAGGGTATCTATCGGTGATCGATTTCATTATACATTAGTAATAATATAACTGAAATGTTATATTTTCTTTAAAAATAGGGAAGCTGCTGATTGACCTGTCTTACTGTGTAGGCTTCAAAATGTCTTCTGTTTCTAATGAAGAGTGTGTCACTTTGATATAGGAACATTGCAAGACAAATAAAAATAGGGCTTTTTTCTCAAGAAAAATAGAATGGGTCGGTCTGTCCTACCTAGCGCCTTTTTTTAAAAAAAAAAACCCAAACCTGTTTTTTAAGTTAAAAAAGCATTTATCATCTGTGCTTTCTCCCTGTGCATACTCATGGGCACTGTTTGAAGTAGGTTACTGGGCCACTCGTGCTATGAAAGTAAAATACAAACCCCTTCACCTTTTTAATGCATTACAATATCTATACTGCCATTAAATTATAGTAAAGTACAGTTTTACAAAATACAAATGTACAAAGTGAGAGCAGGTGTGCTTGTAATCATATATCAAGCTGAAAACTCTTAATAAAATTACTTTGTGAATATAAGTTGCATAAGAACATTAATACTCTCTGTATGTTTGGAAAAATCTGAAATGGCAAATAGGTGAATTAGTAATTTTGAGGAAGTTTCAGTACACAGACTTAACTTCTAGGTCAGCCATATTGGATTACGATAACCAAGTTTATGGTAAACCGGCATTAGTGTTATGTTCTCTTAAAATGTTATTGAAGAGCAGCTGATGGAGAAATCCTCATAGTCACCTAATCTTTATTCATGTCTCTTTTGAAACTCACTGTGCTGAGCAAAAAGGTCAGCTTTATCTACTTTGAAATGATTGAATTTCAATTAAATATGCTGTTGCAATCAGACGAACAAGATGTACTTTCCTCTTTCTGGAATCCTATCCTGTTTCTAAAAAAGAGCATAGTTTATAGCAGAAATAACTGAATGAATACTATCGTCTCCTATTTTTTTTTTAATTAAAATTCTTTACATGATGATTCAAGGGGTTTAACTTCTGAGACTTGGACAACAAATATAAAGTTGAGTGGGAGCACAGCAAATGTAGGTAGCTGGACTAGTCCACTTGTACAGTAGAGCTGGCATGAGCTGTCTTGGCTTATAACCAGACTTTTCCATCCCACTTATTTCTTTCTACTATTACTGCGAGAAAAAATAGTTGTAAGCAAAGCAGTTCCACAAAGAAAGTGTCTTGGCAGCGAAACCCCCATGAAAGCAACAGTTCAGAGCAGGTTTATAATTTGTTCTGCCTCAAAGGATATTTTAGGAATGAGAGAGATGCTTTCCTGTGAGAAATTGTGAGCATCTGGGCATTTTTAAGAACCAGATAGATAATTTCAAGAGTAGAGATGAGATTTGTGTCTCAGCACTATCTAAATGAAGTAATATTTATGTAATTTTGCTGACATTCCAAATATTAATTAGGCACACGTGATTCTGTTTAGACATTCGTGGAAAACTGAATTACAGAAACTGCAAACCTTTTATTAATTGGAGCACTAATAATTAGAGATGAGTCAAGGTCAACACTGTTTCTGGCAAAATGTTGCAAAAGTATTTATGAATATTCAAAAATCACATAATAACTTTATTAATACTGGTGACTTTTCTTTGTAAATCCTGTTAAAGCAAATTATCCAATAGAAGATTTGGTATTTACAGGACTATTCAAACTTGTGGTATAGACAGCTGTTTTGTCAGAGGAGACATTCAATTAATCTTCATCTATACAACTGCATTACTTTATACACAGTATCAGGAATAGGAGTAACATAGGGTTAATTTTTTGTCTTTTTTTTTTTTTTTTTTTAATACATTTACTTCCAATCCCAGCTGGAGCTATGGTTATTTAGGGTGGTAGGGGAGAAGAGAAAGTTCTGGTCTTTGGGAAAATTAGTAATCATTTTGATAAGAATGGGCCTTATTTGGACTATACCTATTATTTTTTATTTTATTTAATTTTCAGTTCTGAACAAATATCAGAACACTAGCTGCTATTGGAAAAACCACAGTAGAAATGGCTACCGAAGACTGTAGTGATTCAGATCTCCTTTGTGAATGATATCCATATTCTATCTCAAATGTTCCTTTATTTCATCACTCAGCATTCTTATTTTAAGTGTAACTTATGACAATGAGGTAAAAGCAGTTATAAAAGTGCTAGAGCCATTAATATTGAAAAGCTACATACAGAAAGAGTCCTTGTTGTATTTCCAGATAAGACCTTCTCTGGAACATAATAACTTTGAAATCACTCTACAAGAAAGAATACCATCTAGATTACCAAGCATAAGTAAATTTTTTCAGTCCAATGTCTGGATTCAGGAAACGAGGTGGAAGTAGCAACAGCTGTGTAGTAACAGTATCCTTCTACAGTGCATAAAAAAGACACAAAAATTACTATCTGGAACAAGGCAGCAATCCCAAACTGCTTTGTGATATCCAGTCCAGTTGTAAAGACAAAATGCCAGCTTTAGAATGGACAAATTTTTATAACACAGAGATGAAGAAGAAATTAAAGAGAGTTCACTGAGGAAGATAAGTAATATTACTTTTTTTTTTTTGGTCCCTTGGTCATTAAATAGTTAATTGGTTTTTTTTACATGAAAACATTTGTTCTTAATCAATGAAATCCCACTGCTTAAAATTAAAAATAAAATAAAATTAAAAAGTGCTCTGAACTAAGTATGGAGGAGAAATTGAACATAAAGCATATGCAAAGTATGCAGTGATCAGAGTTCTTTATTACTGTGGCAACTAAAGAAAATGGAGATATTTCTGTGTCTGGTTTAAAAAAAGAAAGAAAGAAGCTTTGAGAACTGTGGAAAACACAAGGAAAAGAGCCATTTCTTCTTGTCTTGAGACTTCTTAATCTTCAAACACTTTGGCTTGAAAAAGTTTTCTCCCTCGCGACAAGCAGGCAGACAAGAACCAGAGCAACAGCTGCGTTGGCCTAATAAAAAATGAACTGCAGCTACATTTACAGTACACTGAGAACTGCTGAGAAATTAATGCGAAGATTGTACAGGGCATTGCTGAAAACACCAGAGAGGTGCTCCTGGGAGCAGCAATCAGCTACTTGGCATTAACCTCTCCGCAGAAGGCGAGCCGAAGCGTTCTGCGTTTGAAGCCGCTAATGTTCGTCTCGGCGCTCCAGCGGGAGGGGGGGGAGAGGCAGAGATTTGGGATCGCTGCCCTGCCTCCGCCGCTGCGGCAGGATGGAGCGCAGAATCAGAAGGAGGAAAGAAATAAACCCCCAAACCTGCAGCGGCGAAGATGCAACGGAGCCTGGAGTCTCGCTGTGGCCCTTGCCCAGAGGGAACGGGGCGAGGATGTACCCGTGCTGAGCCGTGCTGGTTCTGGAGCGAGGTCCGTGAAGTCAAAGACCAAGTTTTTCCAACTATTGCAACGAGCCCTGTGCCAGTCTCGGTACAACCCTACCTCTGTGGGCTGGTACAATTAAATATCTGCAGTAGTTGGAGCAAATGGGAAATTAGTGAAGCCAGACAGCTAGCATTTCAAACTTGAATAAATCTTGTAGGCTTTATGGAGAATAATTCAGCTATGCAGGTTTTGAAACGAAAGCGTTCTATAAATTGGAGATAATGGGACAAGCTAGATGTTTCGGAATACCTGTAACAGCTTTCTCAAATTTGGCATTAGTATCTCGACAACAAGTATTTGGGAGCTACTGTTTATAAATCACCAGGATCATAAAAATGTGTCTAAATGGGTTGGCATCTTCAGAAAAACATTTACATTTATGTAATCACTCTCAGACACGTAAGACGTGAACTCAATATATACTTTAATTTTCTCTGTATCTCCTGTGTTCATCCATCAGAAGAAAACAGCCTTCCCACCCACCTCCGGTGTCTGCTCTGAAATGCAAAAGACCCATTTGTGCACCATAGACGCGTATTTATTTGTGCTTCTCTGACAACTTCGCAAACAGTTTGTATTCTCTGCGTCACTCCCCAGGGAGCCGGAGGATGATTAGGAGCAGCATTTAGCGGGTGGGAAGAGCGAGGCGGAGGCAGGTGAAGCATCGTGCCTGGTGTTACACGGGAGGTCTCTAGCAGAACTGGGAATAAAACGTAGCTGTCTTCGCTCACGGATCTCTGCGGCATTTGGAACATCAGTACACACGTGGGAGCATTACAGACTAATGTGACTGACAGTTAAAATAATCCGCTGATTTGCAGGCAAGCATTCAAGTAATGTGTCGGTCTGATGGGTCTGAAATTTAACAAATTTAAAAGATTTTCCATTGTATTCCCCTACTCCCCCCGCCCTCCCCAAGGCTTCAAGACTCAGTCTTCTATTTCCAATTTACTACTTCAAACTTCTATTGAAAGCAGCATAGATTCTTATTATGAATGAACAGTTCTGGGGATTGAGAACAGCCTTTGAAATGTTTCCTCCCGTATTAATTTAATAGACAATATTTCTGACTGTGCTTCCTGAAAAAGGACGTTGCACGTTTGATTAAATTTTATGAGAATTGCAAAATGCCTCCCGTGATATATTGCTTCCAAAAGAAGGCAAATCAGAGTGAAGTGGACCGAGTGGGATAAATTCTTGTCTCTGCCTGAAATGGGTTGAAAACAAGAAAAAATTGGGGGATGGATGAAGGATCTTCCATATGAGTGCCAGGCCTTGGCCCATTTGCTGTAGAGAAGATGAGAGCAGTTTCTGGTTTGAGGTCTTTTTCTTTCTAACGGCTCGGCTTTTGGGATCACTGAAGTACCCTTCAGACTATCCAGAGCAGGATCTATGCACAGCCGGCTGGTTAAATGGGCTTTTCATTCCATTTGCTGGCTGAGCAGCAAAGAAGCCATCGTAGGGTGAGTAGCCGGCCCATTAATTCATCACATTGTTACTGGAGTGTGCACCTTGAGTTTTTAGAGACATGTTAATGTTAATGATCTTCCTTTTTTCATTATGATAAATGAAAACCCTCTGCATGTAGAGCCTCTCTGAAGAGTGAGTCTCTGTAGGAAAGCATCACTTCAGTGTTTCTCCCTCAATGATTCCCAGACAAAAATTTATTGAATTACAGTACAAAAAATATGACACTGTGTTTTAACCGTGAGCTTCACCTGAATCTAGGAATCAATCCCCAGACTTTTGGCATTATGGATTAACGATGACAATAAGGACTGTGGCAGAAGCATTGGTAATTCTGATAATCACGATACAAAGAAAGGAGGCCAGCTTGTTCTTCTTCAGCCAGACTGGCTCTGCAGAGCAGACAGCAGGAAGAGCTCATTTGCTGTTTTCTATAAATAAAGCAATTACAGCAGGAGTAGAGTGATAACTTGCAGTGAATAATAGATTCAAGTGTATATATATATGTGTGTGTGTGTGTGTGTCTAATCTTCTTTCCGTTCACGAATTCTTTGCAGTTCATATTTTGGGTTTTTGTTTGTTTAGGTTTTTTTGGGGGGGGTGTGTCAGATTACTTGCAAAATAATTTGACTGATTCTTGGTTTGTTGACGTGACCTTCGAATGGGTTTTTATATGCAGAAAATTTCCCTGCACCTAGTTAGGATGTCCTTTTTGCAAGCATATGCATTACAATTTGATATAAAATGCTCCAGAGGAGTAGCTGAGATGATGCTGACTCCAGAAAAGCAGAGGAGTATGTGCCTGAGCTGGTGCTGGTAGTCATAATATAGATTTGACTTGGAGCTGAAATGTATTATTCTGTTGAGCAAAGGTCTGTAAGAATGTTTTATAATACTATTTGCAGCTGCAGGGATGTTATCGCGTTGTATGGAAAATAGATATGTGGGTATCAGACAGGTTGGAATCCAGTCAATGCTGTTTAATGTACTGGATAATACTTTGCGGTTATTTTTCAACAGACAACCACACCTTGCTACTCTTTTGAAGCATTTACTTGTTCCAAAAAGCAGTGATCATAGGGAAAAACCTGTATGACTTAAAAATACTGGGCTGGGACTCGGGAGAACTGAGTTCTTTTCATACCGATACTCTCCTTCACTTTCTCTTTCCTGAAAACAAAGATCATTCTCCTATGTGAACCAGTTAGCCACCTATTGAAGAAAAGTGATTTTTAAGGGCTCATGAGTTAAGACAGCTAGAAAACGATGCAGAATTCACAGTTTCTGAAGACAAATACAATGCATGTCCCAAAATTTTGGAACTAGTAAAATACGTAATACCCACAGGCATCAGAAACTCAGCCATAATCTTTTCTCAATTCTGCAAAGGCAGGAGATGGATGTACGGAGAACTGGAAGTGATTTTCTGACATTATGCTTCAGGGGCCTGACATCCTGAAAGTGGGTAGAATTTTTCTGTTAGATATATCAGAATTAGGATCAGGTTTTATCACAGCATTTAGCAAAATCCAGAGACAGAAGTTCAATTCATGGCTCTTGAGGTGTCTGACTACAAGGTAAGCTTTCGTTCACCTGTGTTAGCCACGTAGTTTGACTGGAAAAATCCTCAAATGATGCTGACTGTGCAGCAAAGCCTCGTTGCAATGGGCTGCTTCAAGGACTTGAGTAAATTGCTCTGTTGTACTTCGCTGTGATGGCTTGCCCTCTTACTAGCTTTGTCACTTCACCTTGATTTGTTTCTGAGTTTCTGTCTGCAGATAAATCAATAGACTTTTTTCTCCTTAGCTTTCAAAACATCATAAATAAAATTAATTTCTTAAAATAGATGCCCTGTGTTTTCTGAACTAACACCATAACAGTATGGGGAAAAAACCTGGAATGCTAGTAGCTGTTTGAAGTTTAAATATCCATGCTCAGTCTTCTCTTCTCTCATTCCATGCTTGTTGATAAAACCTTGTTTTACAGTCTAAGCACTTAATCTTTGTGGGGTTTTTTGGTGGTGTTTCTTCTCTCTGGGTTCATCATATTATTGTCCAGTCATGGTTTCAAGAATCTCGCATTCATCTCGCCCTGCTCACAGCATAGAGTTACAGTCTGCAGGCATAAGAAGAATAAAAATGCGCTGCTTCTCTGTAGCATGTATTTCTGCAACAGCTAGCTAAGCATTTTTATCTCCATGGTACTAATAAACTAATTTGACAAAGATGACGCTTCAATTTATTGGCAGAATTGAGAAAAAGAAAGAAGAAAAGAAAAAAAGAAAAGAAAAGAAAAAAGATACCAGCTTTGTGCTGAACCTGTAGCCCAGGATGCCAGCCAGAGTGCAGTTTAAAATCTGGATTTTTCACTACAAGGAGAGCTGGGTTCCTTGTGCAGTGGCTACGTGTATAGTCACGTAACTACTCTGATTTTACAAATACCTGGGTACCTGTTAGATCCCACTGAGAATAACCATCTCCTAGATGGAAAAAAAAAAATCTTACGCAAGGAAATTTCCTTGAGCATTAAATCCATGCTAGACGAAAGAAGATAGAAGGGTCTTATGGAGTTGGGCTGGTTTGCATAGCATTGCATAGGTTGTGGCGATAGTTCAGAGAGCTGCCAGGTCGATACTGAGATAAAGATAATGTGAAAGAAGGCAGAGAAGCCAGGCGGTGACGAGGTAGTGCTGGGGGTGACCGTGAGCAGCAGTCCACGATGGACAAAGACCATGGGGAAGGGTGAACCTGCCTGTAACACCGGCTTTTAAAAAGACTAGATCTTTTCCTGCGGCAAAACAACCATCTTATTTCCTCTCAGTATCAGTACTGCCTTTGTGAACAATTTTTGTAAATCAGGCTTTTCCAGCTAAGATAATTTCCTTGGGAAATTTCCAGTTGGTTGTAATAGCTTCAAACTCTTAACTACATGCTAGTGAAAAAAATCAAAATATGAATGGAAATATGAAAATGCATTGTATGACCTTTCTTCCCTGTCACTAAAGTATGTTTTGTTTTCTTCACTAGAAGTGCTATTTACTGTCCATAAGAAGTCTGTAATCCTAGCCCCATGGTATACATCTAATTACAGTATGGCAATGCCCTGTTTTTAATATAATTGTGGGAAATTTAAAATAGGATTGAAATTTTAATGACTGCTTTTAAAAAAAATCAAACATTAGATTAAAACAACTTGTTTATTCTTCCATTCTATTTTTCCATTATCTCTTTATGTTTTTCTGATGTAGTCATATACATAGATCAAGAAAATGACAGTGTGTTTTCCCTTCCAGAGTAGATATTCCTTTTCAGTTGTCTAGATAGCTGGAAGAAATTACTAAATCTGTCTTTTAACTGTTTTATGTATTGAGCAAATGAAAAGATTTTAGAGTAACAGTAGTTCTGAAAAGCATATAACAGAATTTTGCCCTTAATTAGAAAAAGTCTGCAATGTTTGGCATTACCTATATTTGAAACTTATCCTAGAATAAAAGACAGTGTCAGTTTAATGGCTGTGCTGGAATGATCCTGTGGCTGACCCTTGTAGAATTCAGTGAGTTTGCTGGAAGCAGCTGTACTGTAGGAGGACATTTAAGCAGATCCAGTGGAAAACTCAAAGTGTGGTTTAGGTTGGACCAGGTAGGTGCTTTTGAAGTGAATCTCATAGTTGTCCCTCTCGCTGTGCTGTGGTCTGTATCTCAGAGCACACCTCATGCACCCCAGCCGCAAACAGGCTCTCTCTCAAGGGTACAGGGCTGGAGCTCAGTCGAGTAAGTCCCTAAAACGTACATATTGTGGACGTCAGGCCCTCCGCATCAGCTGCTACACGTGCCGTTTGCTAATGTAGACGTAGATTTAGTTGTCTTGACGCTGGCTGGTCTGGGGTTTGTTGTTTGGTGTTTGTGGCAGCGCGTCCTGACGCGGAGGCATAACCTCAATAGTATCTTGAGGTACAGCAGATTTTAAGGTTTCTTGGCTATAATGCTTTCTAAATGTGAAGCGTGTTTTGGTCGTATGGCTAAACCTGTGGCCTTTGCATTAGGAGTACTATTCTGGAGGTTGTTGCTGAACTTGGAAGCCGATTTGAACAGGGTCAGCAACTCCAGTGCTGACGGCTCAGACTTTCTTTCTGTTCCTGCCGTACCAAGGTTGCATTTCAGGTGCCCAGTGCTCTTACGATGAGCCTGGCTCACCAAAGAATGGCATCTCTCAGCAGGTAGTCATAGACCCCACTGGCCAAAGGGGGTGACATGGACCCACCAGGAAATAAGACGCACAGGAAAAAAATCTATGCCAGGTTACTTCTGTAGAGTACGCCTTTTATAAGGCAGAAGAATTACTGGCAATACTGGTCTGAAACAAAATGTGATGTTTCTGCTTGATTAAAGAAATGGAATACAAGTATCAACATCTTATATCAGTTGAAGTGCAAAATAAACTCTTATTAAAAGTAACATTTTCTAAAGTTTAGTGTTCCTGATAAAATATTTTAAATTGGACATAAAAAAACCAACCAAACAACCCCCCCCCCAAAACAAACAAAAAAACCCCAAACAAGCCCAAACCAGTAATAATTTACCACAGCAGGGAAGCTTTGATTTATGTTTTTTCTCTCTTTTTTTTTTTTTTTTTAATAATTGTGCAGGGTAAAACTGGATTAATGTGCTAATGCCACAAAAAAAAAAAAAAAGAAAAAAAAAAGAAGAGGGAATGGTAACAATACGTAGGAGAAGCTTCACTTACCGATGTTCCTGAGACCACAAAGGTCAATCTGACAGCTTTATTTGATCTAAGTAATAATAAGGAGCAGATAAATTCTTAAAAATAGTAAATGAAACCATTTGCTTATTTTAATTATAGCTAAAGATGTGTAAAATCTTCTTCTCTGAGGAGGTCTGCATCTACTTAACTTCAGAGAATCCTTCTTAAGTAAAATGAGTCCTTAATCAGCAATGCAAGGAGTCTAAATTAATCACCAGGCAACTACTTTAGGCTTTAAATCCCTACTTGATGATGCTTTGATCCACAGTAAATATTTAAATAAATGTCAATGTAGATACTCATTGTCCATTCCTGAGAAAAAAATTAAGTAGCTCAAAGTATAATAGCAAAGCTGAAATACAGGGGGCTTGCCTGTAGAGAAAGGCTTTTGCAGATGTTGCATCTAAGGAAAAAAAATCAAGATGAAGTCTAGAAATGAGAAAAGTATAAAAGTGCAGTGCACCCATCATAATATACCCCTCTTCTCCTTCATATCATCTCTAAACACCCCCAAAATAGAAATCGACTTACTGATGGGACTCCATAAGATAACTTGAGAAATTCCATCAAATACTTTTCTATCGTGTAAAAAGGGAGTTTATTGTATTTACCATACTGCTGGGTACATTTCTTTAATTGCTTTCACCAAGTCAAAATAATAGTCCCTATCCCTGCTAGTCTATCAGTTAAGGGTGTGTTCAAGCCACTACTGAACTTCACTACATTCATAAAGGTGCCCTGTGAAATAATTAAAAGACCCTATATAATATATTAACGACAATTAGAGAAATAGGTTTGCTGGGTGCGCAGAGCTTCCGAATGGCCCAAACGCTGCCGCCTTGCCACATCCTAATATTTTCTTTCTTAAATTGACAGATGGCAGCGAGCAGCCCCAGGGCACTTTGGTTTCTTCTGTTTCAGGCGACAAAAGCAATGAAATGGGGAAAACAGGAGTTCACCTTTGCAGTGCAGAAGACATTGTGGAATAGGGTTGATGCTGATAGCCTCCTCTTATCTGGCCAAGCAGATTTATTTACAGATCTCCCATTTCCAGGCTATTTGTCAAGGTCTAACTTGCTGCAATAGATTGTATGCAATTCCTGCCGCATCTCACGCTTTCCAGGCTTCCCGTGTTTTGTGTCCAAACAACAATTACTTTCCGAGTGAAGGAGTTACTGTTACAGAAGCTGTTACAGCAGCCCACGCTCTATCTCATCCAGAAGAGGCATCTGGGTCACTCAGCTCTTTATTTTGTTGTTCAAGATGACAAAATATAAAAAGTTTGAAAAGATCTCTCTGGCTGAGCTAAAGTACAACAGCTAATGGAAATACACAGCTTAGGAAATCAGGCTGTGCCTCAGCAGAGGGTTATAGTTATCCTTGCACAAACACTTCTCAGAGAAGACGCGGTGTGACTTTGCTGTGAGGAGCAGACCAGATGGGATTCAAGCACTGGAGAAAGTCAGCTTAGCTTATATAGAAAACTATGAGCGAATTTAGACCAGAAATGATGCTGTCCTGCTTAGTACCTCTGACAGTTAATAACATTTTTATTTAAGTGACTAAATCTGGATTATGTTTCTCCGTTCTGGGTAGCCTGTCTTAAAATTTTTGCTGTCATGACTAACTAATGTAATGTAAGCTGCTTTTTCCTTCATGCTGCCAACTCTGGAATTCTGCTTTTAAAATATCTCTTTTTCAAAATGATAGTAACAGTTGGGGGGAAAAAAACTCTACAAGGCAAAACTGCTTTTTCAAATTATAGGAATTATAAATGTACTAATTAGCACAAGAGAAACGAGGAAAAAAAGAGGACTCAGTCTAAATGTGCAGCATACAACTAGAAAACTTTGCATTAAAAATTTCAGATATTTTTAATAATTTCATATAGAGCAAGAGAACATTGAGACCTCCACACACCTGTGGAGGATTTTCATACTAAATTGAAGACTGTATTTCTGCTCAGAAGGACTTTCTGCTTTGCCCATTAGGAAATTGCCTCTTGTTTATTAAAATTCCTTTGTTTTTTCAAAATCCCACCCATTCCCCAGGGATGCTCCTGGAGGAGCAGCGAGCGATCCCAGTGGCGGGGCAGTGATTTGGGAGGCTGCCAGGGAGTCACCCCACGTGGGAAGCACGCGGTGTCCCAGAGTGGTCTTCTCAGCTGCTTGGATCCCAGCAGAAATATCTTCTGCCTTCCCCTGTGGGCTGTCTGCTCGTGGTTGCCTCTTAGCAGGGTTGGGGTATCTCTCTGGGCAGGGAGATAGCATCTCGCCGCATTTCTTCTTGCCCTTCCCTTACAACACATTAGCGGCTGTCTTGAAATGGTTTTGTTGTTGTTCTTTTTTGGTTTGCAACCTGGAAATAGTTTGTGTGGGGGTCTTGTGTGATGACTGAGGGTCAGTGTTTAGTCTAGGCTGGGTACCACAGTGGTCCCTGCCCTAGGAGGACCCATCCTCTAGTCCCCCACGGGTGGTACGAATCCCCTTGCAGGGTGGATCTGCCTCGGTGCTCGCAGTAGACAGGCTTCTGAAATAAGTAGTATGGGTGTTCTCGAAGAGAGGAGCGTAAGTATTCGATGGTGTGTCGCCTGGGGAGAATGGCATGTACATCCTGAATTAATATAAGGACGCAAGCTGCATTATTGTCAGCTGTCTTGTAAACGACAAGACATTATTAACCAAGGGTGTTTCTCAGCCCAGAAGCCTGTACTCATACATCTATGGTGCTTTAGACTAGAGAAGAGAGTCCTGTATTTCTTTTGCGTGATGTACCCTCTCGGCTGCAGCAGACTAGCACAGGCACACTTCTCTGTAAGCTTCTGAAAGGGGAGAAATCACGTTGAAGTACCTGATGGGCGGCACTTCTAGACTGCTGTGAATTCGGTGGAAAACAAAGAGAAGGGGCAAGGTGGTGCGGGGAGGGGAGGGAAGACAAATAAAATAAAGTTGGCTCGAGTCAAAAGCTTGTCGAGGGATCAGGCACTGAAAATCCCGTTCCCAGTGCCGAGGAAACATGGATAGAGCCAGGACAGACAAATCAGATGATGATGTGGTCTTTTACCAGTGAAAGATGATGGAAGAGCGAGCAGAACTTAAACCTGCTTTGACTGGTAATATACTCTATTCGGTGCCTGGTGATGCATTCAGAAGAAGACAAAAATTATACCATGTACTGAAAGATGTTGAAAGATTATGTAATACACTGCATCCTGTAATACAGTGACAGAAAAAGAAAGCCAACAAGACTTTTTTAGTTATTTTCTTTATTCCATTTAAATTGAGTGCGTGTATATATATGCATATATTTGCCTACATATGTACAATGTCTTTTTTTAGCCCAGGCACTAGAAAATTACTGCTTATTGTCCAGGTAAATTACAGGGAAATGGGCCAGTTATTAATATCTACATTTGCTGACTAGGCTTGGATCTGCAGACACAAAAACTTCTGTTCAGTAAAGCAGTGATATTCCAACCAAGTGTAGGAAAAACTTAAGCCTTTAATTGAAAAGGATACAAAGAGTAGAGATGCTGTTTCATTTACCAACAGATAATAGAGAAGGAATGTTATATGTAGTCAAAGAATATGTGTGAAGAAAGTGTTGGTTAAAAAAGCAGCCAACCGAAACAAAACCCAAAACAACCCCCCTGAAAACTGGTATCTGATTCTGCGTATATATAAGCATGGACATAATTTCATGAACGAGAGTTGTTAGCTGAAATTGGGTTGAAATAATGCTGCATTCACACCAGGACAGATCGAGAACCTTTGGAATTTGCTTCTAACTTCTGGGTCATGTGGATAATGGGGTAATGCTTCAGTTGTGTCAAAAGATGGTTGCTTTTAAGGCATTTTGGAATTCTGCAAGATGCCATGTTGGAAGAGGGGAAAGTGCGCCTGAGAGCTGAGCATCTAAATGCCATCAAAGGTCTGGGCTTTAGTTTCTGTGTTTCTCAATTTAATAGCCTTCTCCAGTACTATTTTCCATGTAGTCCATTTTAATTAGGGATCAATAATAATGTCCCAGCAGTTTACTACTTCACTCGTTTCAATTGAAGTTGATTGCTTCAAGTATGTTCTGGGCTGTGTAGCGGGAAGGTTGCTCAGCAACTGTGATGTGCAGACAATAAAATTACGTGGACTTGGCCATTAACTATCTTTAGGGACGAGGTTATTTTTGTTCCGCCCTACATTGACACTAATCTGCTGAAGCTGCCTGCGATACCTGCTGCACTTGAGAAGCTGCATGTCAGAAGACGATAGTCTAAATCCCATTTGCCCTGGTTTGTTGGAGCAGCTTGCTTACGGGCACATCATGCAAGCAAAGGGTTACACGTGGGACCGTCAGTGAAAATGGATGCTGAAGCCAGTTCTAGGACGGGCTTAATCATAAGGGGCCTGATCCCAATCCCACTGAAATCTCTTCCAGTCTTTCCACTCGTGTCAACGTTAGCTTAGACCATGCTTTCAGATCAAGGCTCGTATTCTAAGCTTTCAGTATTTGAATGCTCGAGAGCTTTATTTTTATCATTTTCAGATACAATGTTCCAGCAATGTAGTGAAAGTTCATTACAAATAGCCTTGGTTGGCATTGCTGTCTATTTTTCTTGCAAAGCACAAGCCTGGGCATCGTCTGGTGCAGATTTCATTATATATTAAAAAAAAAAAAAAAAAAAAAAAGGTAGACAGTCTAGTTAAAAATTCCTGTTAAGGCTCCTGATTGGTTCTAATCAGGAATCAATCTAAACCCATTTTGTCTTCTTACTTCAAAATAAGTTTTTGTTTTGAACTTTCAGCAAATGTGGGTATAGAAAAGATTAAAAAGGAAATATACAGTTGTCCAGGATTATCGAAAAGCTGTTTAGTCCTTACATTTCCAAAGAAAAACAGAACAAAAATACAAAAAACCTCAGAGCTCCTTCTGGCTTGGAAAAAAATTTACATTGGCTCTTGTCACCACTGGGCAGACATAGTTCCAATGGTAATAAGATCACTTTTTAATCAGGGAAATGGAACAGTAAAAACATCTGGGATAACCAAAAGAAGGCATTAACTAGAATACTTTAAAAATAATTTTTACTAACACAAGTATTGACTAGGTGCTTTGGTAAGCATGCTAGTAAAATTAGGTCTGTGAATTGGAAAGGTACTAAATAGGGTACTAATGTGCCTCACTGAGATACAGCAGACTTGAGCCTTTGCTAGTTTGAGTTGTTATTTGTGGGGTGGCACAGAGCCACCAGGAAGTTTCCTCAAGGAAGAGACATTATGTATTTTCAAAATTAATAGAAAGTCCGTGGAATGAAGCAACTGTGGCTAGATTATACCATTTTTCTCCCCTGCCCTGGTCGGGGAAAGTCAACCAGAGAAGAAGCTAATAGCTGGACCAAAGAAATATTCCTCTGACCGATCCTTGGCTGGAGGTCAATCTCTATGCATACATTCACAGGTGCATAATTTACGGTTGTCCTAAGTCTCGGAATTTCTCTCTTGTTTCCAGATATGTGACACACGGAGGCAGCTTAAGGCGTAAGCGGAGGCTTTTATTCCTGGCTTTATTGCTGGCCCGCTGGGCAACTCTATGGCAACCACAACTGTGTTCATCCTCTCCCTCTATACAATGACAATCACGGCACTGTTTATCTTTTTGCTTTGTGCCTTGTGCACGATGATGTGTCTGAGCATCACTGGTGCGGGATTCCCGTGAACCGCAGGATGCTCCAAGAAATGCAAGAAGCAGTGCTGTGGCCACAGCAAATGCAGCACAAAGCACAGAGATGGCAGAAGAGGTTTTCTCAGGAGCCCTGAGGTTGGCATTACTGATACTTACTGATACAAGGAAGTCTGTAATGTACTCGTGAAGTTTTCAGCCAGTGAATTGCGCTGGAGAGAAGGCAGCAAGAATATGTGGACAGAAATTAGAGCTTTTCAGATCTTAGACTAGTGCTTTATAAACATTTGAGTGTTCTATTGAAGAGCCCTTCAATTTCTATATGCCTAATACTTGTTAAAAAAAAAAAAAAGCCTGCCTATAAAGGTCTCTGTTTTAACTATTAGAGCCTCACCATATATCACCAGAAAATCACACGGTGTACTTGACATAATTAAATTCCACGTTAAGGACATTTTTCATTAGTTTTAGAAAAAAAAAAAAAACCAACCAAACAAAAACCCACTTCTATTCCCTCACAAAAATATAAATGTATGCCTAAGAGTTCATTTTGCTTGCCTTAATAGCAGATGAACTAAAGGTAGAGAGGCTCTGACAGCATTTCAGAAGAGGTGAGGAATTTTCCATACTAATACTGTAAGTGGGAATTGTTGGAGGAAACCTGTGAGAGCTCACCCTCCTGCCTACACGCACCCGGCAAGGTATTTTCAAGTTACAGCTGAATCCGTTCCAGCTGACGTCAATGGCAAAGCTTCAATTGACTTGTGGTGGGAGAAGGATGAGGCCTCAGCCATGCCAATTGCAGCCGTGAATGATAAAAGAAATGCAGTCTTGCTACACGGTGTGAAGTTAGTTTTGTAGATTTCCAGAATCAGCAGGGATGAAAATGGTAGATACTTTTGCAGGTCATACATTTCTCCTTACTTTGATAAAATTGCCTCTGTTTGTGAACTCATTAGCAGAGGAACCATTTATTCTACAAAGTGTTCAAGAAGAAGGGAGTGTCCACGTAGCAGCTCCTCAGAAGGGTGTTAGATGAATGCATTTTTGATGAGCTATCAAGCATCATAAAAGCCATGGACCTCTGTAGAAGCAAATCAAACACAGAGCTGTCTTTTCTGTGACTATTGAGGACCTTGCCTGTGACAGAAGCCACTGGTTTGAGGGGAATTAATTTCTGGGCTGCTTTTGAACAGGGATTTTCAATGCGCTTTGTGCTTCGACGCTCAGTTCCTGCATGTTCTTGCTATTTTAAAGCTTCGTGGAACTTAGGGTGCTTGGAAACTGCCTTGAGGTAGAGAAAGCTGTGATAATTAGGCTCTCACTTTTATCCTGAGAGACAGGGACTCCGTACTGCTGAACTGCACTGGGCAGCAGCTTTTGGCTGAAACTTTTTTTCTGAAGTTGCAACTTGCTGAAAAGGAAAATTTCATTAGGGGAGAGTTGCTTTCAATGATTTTTTTTTTTAAATTTAAAATAGTAATTTAAGATATATTTAATAATTTTATCATTTAGTCTGGAAATTTTGGAGACTTAAAACTGCTGGGGTTTTTTCCCATGTGGAATAAAGATACGTAAGAGATAGAAATAAAAACAGACTTAAAGCTGAAAGCCTATCGAAATGGATTATTCTGATTGACGTGTATATAAAATATATCCATATTTGCCACTATGTTTCATTTGGGGATTTAAAAGGATTTTTAAATATCCAGCTTATCTGTTTGACAGGGAAAACTCCAGAGTTCTTCATCAACTTCAGACTTACAGTAATGGTTTCAGTAATATTACTGTGTAATGTGGTTGAGGCGAAGAGAAAATGAATATTTTTAGAGTTCTGTGACTGAATGTTTAGGAGGAGGGGACTGGGGAAAGAAAAAAAGTCCAATTAATGAAGCATGTTTGAGAATGACTTTATGTTGTTTCCCTATAGAAATTTTTAGTTTGGAAACTTCAGTTTGGAAGTTGAAATATGCACTGTATTTACTTATCTGTTCAGATTCCTGTTTTTATTAGATGGCAAGGTTCTTATTTTCATTTTGCATATGATGAAACTTCTTGGTGCCCAAGGCTTTAGAAAAGGAATACTGTTAGAAAGGTCACTTCCATGTGAGTGTTTGAGTGGTTTCTCTGTGTACGTATAGGTCTGGATGCAGAAACGGTTCCTTTGAAAACAGCAGGCTGTAGAGATGACAAATAAGTAGCGTGCCAAAGTTTCCCAAGGACTGAGGACCTCTGGTGTCTCCTGTCCCGGTGGTATCTGCAAGAACTGGTGGATGCAGAAACCAGGTGCCTGCTGAACCTCTACATGCCCCTGTGTGTGAAGGAAAAGGGGGTTTAAAACAATGTTCAGGGTATGCCAGACACAGGCAGTTTTCAGCAAAAAACCAAGAGTTACCTGCTCTGGTCCCTGTGTTCCCAGCTAATGTCTCTGATAGCCGGTCACTGATAGGAAGAGCCACTCGGTTAGAAGTTTATATGGATATATAGTCAACTATGAAAACTTTCATTAACCTTACACATCAAGTGCAGTAACTATATCTTTACCTGAACCCAGCTAAACATCTAAGTGTAGAATCATAGCATGGTTTGGGTTGGAATGGACCTTTAAAAGTTATGTAGTCCACCCCCCCTGCAAAGAGCGGGGCCATCTTCAACTAGACCAGGTTGCCCAGAGCCCCGTCCAACCTGACCTTGAATGTTTCCAGGGATGGGGCATCTACAACCTCTCTGGGCAACCTGTTCAACGTTTTACCTTCCTCATCATAAAAATTGTCTTCCTTATATCTAGCCTGAATCTATCCTCTTTTAGTTTAAAACCATTGCCCCTTGCCCTACTAAAACATGCTTCTCCAAAAGTTGAGTGAAAACTGCTACCGATGTCAGTGGGAGGGAAGCTATAGTAACATGATGATTTCTGATAGTGTGCTGAGAGTGAGAGACCTGATGCTTTGCTCTCCATTCGTATAGGCAAATCTTCCTCCTCAAGTAGTCCCGTACAACAGGGAAACACCCAAAGGTAAAGCTTGAAGTGGATGGTACGTTTCCAAGCCAGCCTTGTTAAAGATGCGCAGGCACCGGTCGGTCCAGCCGGTCTTGTTGGCTTTCGTTCACAGCATCTGCATCGGTATAGGAGGTGGAGAGGAAATACAAGAGAATAATCGGGATAAAAAGGCAAGATGGAATGATTATTTTTTGGTCAACTCAATTTACTTCGTGATGGTCCCTTGGAGGGGTGCTGTTCAGAAGTTTTACTGGTGTTGTAAACGTTCCAAAAGATACCATTTTGTGCAAAGATTAATTCTCAGGACTCGCCAGATACGAAATACTGAGTGGGATTAGTTAACAACTTCTGATAGTGCATTATTTCAAGATTTCCTGACATACGCAAACTTGATTTTGAAATTGAGATTCTGAAATTAGATTTTACCTGGCAAGTTTATAATTACACATGCCCATAGCTTAATGAAGCTGCATTAAATTGTTTGGCAGCGTTACAAAATGTAATAGCCCATGGCACCGTCTGTCACCTGCAAAGTGGATTATCATTGCTTTTCTTCATTTTGCTGGGTTAAGCAAGTATTTAAGGGTATTGTCCAAGGAATGCGTTTTTTAACAAACATATGGTGAGAGTTCACTGGACATTTCTCTTCCTTTTTAACCTTTTGGAAGAAAGTCCCATCTGAAAAGATTTTTTAAAATTACTATGACAGGTTTCGGATTTGATTTTAATTCTCTGTCATAATGAAGGCAATAGAGACTTGAATGAAATGATGACAGATCCGCAAGTGATGCCCCATCTGCTACGCTGTCGTGTAGAATATTATTCCTCAAAGTTGAACTTCCAAGATAAAACAACCTGGTAACGTGAAGGAAATTCCAGGGTATGTTTCTTTAGAATTTTTGGTGGTAGCAGGGTAAAATGAAGTTAATTTACTGAGTTTTGAAGTCTTAAAGGGAGATATGAAGGAATACTTACTTAGCCATTTAGTGTTTCTCTGAAGTAAGCGTGCCGGGATTTCAACAGGATCTTGCTGATGTTGAAACTAGAGGTTGGTTTATTTATTTTATTTATTTATTTTTTCTTAGAAGGGTGCTTAAATGACCTTGTGTTGTAAGTACAGCTAGCTGGGATCTGCCACCAGATCCAGACTTCCAGTGCTTTTTCAATGTTATACTCAATGACTAGCTGTGGACAACCACTTCTCTTTCCTTTTCCTAGAAGGGATGAAAGGAGCACCACCATCTAGGGAAGGAGAAGTCAACAAAGCTTATATGGATATTGCATTGTTGGCTTCCCAAAAAAATCAGGATTCAATTAGGAGTATAGGAATTATTTTGTTCTTGGTTTCGAGAAAAAAAATGGGGGAAATGAGTTTTGGATTTACCATGTACAACCATTCTGAAAATTATTTTTCATTAAATTTTTAGAAAAAAATGTTACTAGTTCAAGGAAATATTTTGTTTTACTCCAAAATAATTTTTCATTCTATTTGGATATTTCAAACAAAATTATTTTTCCTTAAATTAAAACCCGACTTGAAGTTTCATCATAAAAATGCTGAAGTGCTGAAAGTTCTGTGTCTTGAAGGCAGTACAGTTTGTTCTTCATATTCAGTCAATTGAGTTAAATCCCACACAAATTCAAAAATGCTGCAGACCTGAATCTGAATACTTCAGTGAAAAATTGCATTCAGCTTTAATTTTCATCCAGTGTAGCAGTGAGTGATATTACCATATACTGTTATGTATAAAATCCAAGTTTAAAGTAGTTTCCTGAATGGGATTTAAATTCTGATGAGAGAGGAAGACGAAAACAAAGAAGAGATGAATACAGGACAGGTTTTCCTCCTGTGAATAGATTTTCAAAATTAGGTGTGTTAGATCTATCCTTGATAAACTTCAACCCCCCTTTCTAGATGATTCCTGCCATTGTGAGAACTTTTTCAATAGCTTTGTAATATGTTTAGAGTTTCATATAAAAGAAAGTCCATCATTTACCTGCTAAGTTATGCAGCACTAGATGTGTAAATCTGTGCTTTAGTTACTGAAATGAGGGGTTTGATTTCAGAAGTGCTCAGCATCTTCTGCACGGGGACTAAGACCTTTATAATCTTTTTTCTTTTATCATGTGTTGGCAGTGTACTAGGAGAAATTGTTATTAATGGAGAAAAGTACAAGATTTCAGTCTTCACAGATGTCATCAATAATAAATGGTATGTCTCCTTTCTAAACTTATGTATTTTTTTAATTTTTCATGCAAAATGTTTTTGGCAGGTTTGAAACTGATGTATGAAAAGTTTCCATTCAATTGTGGAAAAAAAACCCAACAAAACAAGGCGATTTGATATCCAAACCCACTGTGGCCTCATTGCACATACATTAATGTGTATGTGGAACTCCTTGACAATGTCTTTGGGATGCTGTACTTCAGAATGATACTTTGAGGGCTCAGTGTCTCTGGAGACACCAGCTGTATTGCAATGGATAAGTAATTCTTCCTTGTTTTGGCAAATACATATGCCTCTTGGGCAGTCTTTTTTTGAAATGGAGAGAGTATTTTAATTCTATTAGTAGTCAGTTGCTGATGCATCAGGTGCTGTAAAATTGAGATGGTGGATTCACTGGAGTATATCTGTCTACAAACGTGAGCACTGAGTAGCATTAGAGAAAACACTGTGGCTTTTTTCCTTTTTTTCAATTTGCATGTTTATGTTATGCCACTCTGGATTGTACAAATCTTAACATCCATTATTAGAATTATGCTTAGCCCATTTCCTCATTTAGAGAGCTTTTCCCCTAGAATTATATCCTTATGCAAGGGAACAAAGACAAATTACAATGTGTTTTCAAGACATGCTAACAGCCTTCAGTGATGCCTAGATTGCCTAGAATCCAGCCAGAAAGTTTTGATTGGAGGTAAATACTTGCGGTTTCACAACTGTGTTACCTTTTCTATACACCTACACGAGTCCACATGGGGTCTAATTGCTTTTCCTAAGGTTATGTTTAGTGACTGGTTCCAGATGGCTTTTAGACAGCAGGAAGGAGAAAAAGAAAACTTTCTCCTTTATGTAGAATTATGTTGAAACTTTCAAGGTGCAAATACATTTATTTAACAGAGACTGTCACCCTGAAAAGATTTCTTGCATTAACAGTGCACAATTCTGATTAAAATATGTTATTCTTTTGTTCCCTATCTGTTTGTTTGTATTCACTTACTGCCCATTGTCTTATTTTTTTCATTTTCATGTTTCTTTGAAACAGAAACTATATTTTTATTCTAGAGTCACGGTGAAGTTGTAACACTCTCACGCCCTGGCACTCCTAATCACTAACAGAAGACACATTTATTCTGATTTATTTCAAAATTTGATATTTCTCATTGCTGGTGTGGTATATAAATCCTTTTAAGACAGGCTTTGTAGGATGTTGAAATGCACATGGTCTTATCTGTGTTCCTCTTCTCATGGGTTGAAGCTTTGCTTGGAGTAATATTTGTGGGAATTTATTTATGTAAAACTTGTATTCATTAATTTTGTTTATGAGAATTGAAATGGCAAAAGGAAAAAAACCGTAATATTGCTTCCCTCCTCAGGGAGGGAAGGGGATGGTGGGGCATGATGGTCCGGTGGTAACTGACCCTCAGTGTACTGGTGTGAGTACTGGTGGCTTTGCCAAGGCTTCCCTTGCCTCTGTGTGAAACCTCTGCAGTTGTTAATGCCATGGTATAAACAGCCCTGGAAGCAGCAGGATACAACTGAAAAGTTGTTCTTTGTTTAGGTAACAGATATATATCTGTAATGCATCAGGTCTTTGGAGCTTTTGGTGCATATGTCAAAAATGTCCCTTCGTGAAGGGGAATAATTTCCGAAACAGACTGGTCTTTTTTTAGAGGACAGACACATAGTGATTGGTGACCAACATGCACAGAATAGATTTCACTGGAAAAAATCAACTTTTCTGTAGAGTTGCCACACTGTGATGTACCAAGGATGCCAAGGTATTTTCCATATATTTAGCAGAAATAGTAACTTATCTGACAATATGAGGAAGCAAGAATTTTCTAACAGTGGTTTTTATTCACAAGGAAAGGTTAGAGGTGTTTGGGAGAGTTTATATGGCACGGTTGGAGATTTCTGTAGAGGCAGTTGATCTTGGGATGCTCTGTTTGACAGCCTTTGCAATCTTCAAGTTGGGTGGGTGAAATATGAAGCGTAGGACCTGAGAGAAGGAAGAAATTCAACCTAACTTTCTGTTCTTCATTTCCCTAGGCTATCTAGAAGCTTTTCAGCTGCTGGCACAAATTTGAATGGCCTAAAACCTTCTCCAAGTTGTATCCTAAGGAAGGAGACACAGCAGCCTGTTCCTTGGGTAGGAGATAGCAAAAGCACAAAGCCATCATGTTATTACGCTTATTGTTTCAGAGAAGTCCCCTACACAGAGTGACTCCAAAGAAACACAGAGCTGAATTTTTCTGGTGGCCCAGCTTCTGGGCTGATGAACAGTGTACAGCGAGAAGAAAGCAGCCAAAACACCATGTCTATTTTTTTTAAGGACTTTGTGGTAACTTGGAGCGCATTACAGTTTTCACTGCTTGAGGTAAGTAATTAAACTGCTTATCCCTTCTCACTTAGATTAACGAAACAGTTCTGTCAACAGGAATAGATGAAGGAATGAATCCTAAAAATAAACAAAATATAAGAGGGGAACACAGATGGTTCACAGATATCTTTCGGAGAGCTGCAGAGGCAGTGTAAGAGACTGCTGAGGGCTAATCAGTGCTGTGAAAGCACTGCCGATCTGATCTGCTTCTATCTTAGGAAAAGGAAAAGGATTATTGATATTGCGTTTCTTGCTTTCAGGATGTGAATTCTGAAATGCTTACATAAAAGCAGAAAGGAAACTCTCAGTACTGTGGAGTGCTGGTACCTTTTCATCAGTGTCATCTTTCTGAAGGGACAGTCAGACAGACAGAAAACAAGCATGTCCTCCCCCTTCTCTTCCAGTTAAATAGAAATAAACACCTCCAGAAAACTCCTTAACATGCAGTTTTCGCTTTCTTTGTCTTTTGTTTTCCTTAAAGCTGTGTCGGTTATGTCCCACAACAAAAATACAAGAGTGCAGGAGAGAATTTCACTTAGTGCTGGGACGAGCAGAAGAACAGAGTGAGTGACAAGTAAGTCTCCAGCTCTGTTGCAATTTTGGTGCAGCAACCTAGTTGCCATATAAATCTAGCTGCTGCAAAAGTATAAACATTGTCATCTTGTCCTTGAAAATGCTGACTGAAAAAAAAATGTTTTCCCTCAGAGTCTGAATTTGTGCTTTATTACCTTCATTATTTTCGTTTGCAAACTGAGCAGTGAAAAAAAAAAAAGCATGCACCATATATTTTTTTTTTTCCTCCTTAAAAGAAGCAGGGCATAAAATGCCACTGCTGTTTCCTCAGACATTCAGCTACAAAGCATTTACATAAAGCTGTTATGCTTTCTGCTGTTACTTGTTTGTTCCAGTTGTTCGGTCCACACTACAAGAAAATAAAACCAGGAAAAACACATTAGCTCAGCTCTCCCCAGGATCGAAACCCTGTTTTAAAATCAAAATTTCAAATATAGTGTCATATTCTTTCTCGTTACTTTCTGGGTTTGTACATATGTTTTTATCCCACGAGGGTCTTGTTTTTATTGTGTTTTATGTGAATCTTAAGCTTTAGGATCTTAAGGTGCGACAGCATTTTCCCTCTGACTGTCGAGAAAGCTTTTAAATTAAACTGGAGATTTCTTGTAGGTCATTGTGACCTTTATACTTTTGCATTATACAGCCTATTAACTGTGGGAATGAAAGCTACAGTTCACAAACATGTTTACAACCATACAAATGAGGATGTGCATTAAACTGCAGGTTTTGGGAAACACAAGTAATGAACATTATTCGTACCTTGACAAAGCAAAAAAGCATGATTAAGGATAATTGTAGGTAACTGTCATCATGAGAGAAATGTTTACGCAATCAGAAGTACCAAACAGCATTTAAACAGTTTCTGTGAAGGGAGCAGTAAGGAACTAATGGATGCCAGTACATGCCTTGAAAACAATTTGAGTTAAAGGTTTTCAGATTTTTTTTTTCTCCTTTATGAATTTAGAAGAATAGTGATTGTAATAATTGTTGGTTTTAATGAGGACTTGGAAATTTTCACTCTTACCTGTGTTATCACAAGGCTTCTTTTGTTTGAAAAAACTAAATTTGAAAAACATTTCCTCATGAGGTTCCTGATGCTGCCTTTTCTGGTTGGGCCAGCAGCCCATCTTACTGAAATTCAAGTTCGGTTCACGGCTGATTTGGTTTTCATAACAAGGACATTTCTGCCCATTTTGGTGCCAGATAGAAGTTTGACAATTAAATCCACCTTATTTGTTGTTTGGGTTTTGGGGTTTTTTTTGGGTTTTGTTGTTGTTGTTGTTTTTTTTTAAGGGAAGCATTCTGCTTGTGTTTATGTGTATATATAAAAAACAAATTCTTTTAAGCAATAAGTAGAATTTGGGGGAAGACTTCTTAATGCTTTTGCATTATGGGTATTGGCAAACTCATTCACATGAGGATAAAGTATGTGAGATAGGCAAAGGAATGTCCCGGGTGCCGGGAAGAAGTCTTGGTGACAATATAGGAAGCAAAATCTTTGAGGCATAACTCTGCATTTTGTAGGACTGGAGTGGGGCAGGAATTTCCCTCAGTTTTCCCCTTAAAGGAGTAAAACTGCAGTCCCGGGTTCTTGTGTCAATACCTCCAAGGAAACGTACTGGAAATCGCCAAGTGCAGAATTCTCCCAGGAACAGGAGGTCCAAGGAGATTGTTGAATTTGCCCTCCCTAGATGGGTCCAAAAAATGAACCATTTTCAACATCTTGTTTTCCAAAGTACCAGATTATGCTTTTTATTTTATTTGTAAGAAAACCTAGAAGATGATTCATATTTGGACATGCGTGTGTAGGCTAGTATTTTCTATAAAGAGATTAGATGGTTTGCAAACAAATTTCTCTGGAATGCTTTGGTCCCAGCTGCAAGCTCTGGAAAGCCTAATTTTGGTGATCTTGGAAGAATCTCTGGAGTTCTAAAAGCCTGAAGGACAGAACCGAGGAAGAAAAAAATTATTTTGTTAGCTTAAATTCCTCCAAAATGCCTTGTCAGTGATCATTAGTTTGCTCTTGGAAGTCAAGAGGTTTGTATTCTGTGGCAAGTGAGACTGGACTATCTCTGCAGCTGCTTACGGCCTTAGAATCTATAAAAAGAGAGAAAAATGGATCTGTGAGTCCTGATAAGTGAGGACTCAGGTGCTGGCTCCAAACTGTCATTGTGCAGTGTGCCTGGGAATAAGATTTTGTTTTGAATTGTGTGATATTTATTTGCATGTTTATTTATGAATTTTTCTAGATTTGTCAGCACATTGATTTCCATGACGACTTATACAAAGTAAGACACCTTAACGGCATTTATAGTTATTTCACACTACACACATATTTCAGGATGCTGACAGATAGCGGTCACGATTTTTGATGTTTCAGCGGTAGAAGAATAGCACATCCCTAGTAAAGCAAAGGACTGGTTCATGCAATTTGGATTCTCACAGTTCTCCCGCTGCCTTCCGATGAACTAACTTTTATAGGAGTGAAATATGATTCTCATTTTGGTTTTATGCTAAGCTATACTTCAAAGCCAGAGAAAATTCAGTGGTCTTGGGATGAAAATTATTCCCAGAAGACAATAGAGGAAAAAGTTCTGGAGAAAAACGATAACCCCACAGGCAGAAAGAGTGGTTTATCCAATGAGCATTATAAGGAGTTGTATTAAAAAAAAAAAACAAACACCTCTGGTGATAATTAAATGCAGCTTAAACTCCTACAAACCTTGATCAAAATCCATCACTGGGATCAGACTCCCATTACTGAACAGTACAAGATGATGCTAGAGATTAACAATAGCTTATTAGCAAGTACTGTAGTGGTATCGCAGTAAGTGCCAACTGGAAAGCCACCTCTTAAACTGGTTGAACTGCTTCCATTTTCAAGCAGATTATACGTAGAGGCTGAGTTTTATGCAGTGCATTTTGGGCAGAGTGGTTGGCTTTAGTGCTGTGCTGTGTCCCCAGAAGCTGCAAAGGACTTAATTTTATCTGGAATTATTTTTGCCTGACCAAGAGCTTGGTGATGTGGACGTACAGAACACACCTACCTGAATGATGCCTATTTGAAAGTGAAGATCTGTGTTCAAATTAACTGAAATTTATGAGATACGAGCGCCTGCTATATTTGCTACCAGCTGAATTCTGAAAAATGGCCAAGTTTGAGGATGTGTTTTTTTGTTATTGTTTCTCTCACCTGTAGTTGAGAGGGCTGCAAGTGTGGGTGTTCACAGCAGGGGGAGAAGAATCTGCGGCAGAAATCTCTTCAGTAGGTGATACAGGTGCAAACACTAATTAGGCCACAGATGAATAAGCCTGGCGTTTCGGTGCCAGCCCCTCCGCTTGCATCCACGTTGGCACTGCCAAGAGTTTGCTGCAGTTCGTCACAGCGGCTCTGTATGAGAGCGTGATTGAAAAGGTTGATTCAGGGAAGCGCCGAGGTGCGCTGGCAGAGCCGCGGTGGGCTCGGAAGCCTGCGTGGTGTTTGCCAACCCTTCGTTCTCCCCAGCATGCTCATTCCTGGCTGTGTTTGCACAAGGAGGTTGAAATTTCTGGGGCTGCTACTCTGTGGGATGCTACCTTTGTGGGTGAAAAATTGCTCATCTCATATACAGTATCTCCTGAAAAAACCAACCAGAAAGGCCTAGAGAAAAGAAGGGGAGGAAGACAAGGGAAAATAATCCCTCTAAAGGTCTCTGTGGTCTGTTCCTTCCACAGCCTGGCTTGGCACGATAAGGTACACATTAAAACCAGTGCATCCCAGATAACTTTGAAAAGCGTTGCCTTCAGAGCCAGTTCCTTCTACATTTTCTCTAGGTTTCTACTCCATTCTGTATTTCTCTTTCTTTGCTCTTTTTTAAGATTCTGCTACCTGCTCTTTCTCACCTTGAAATTGTAATCCCGTTCTTGCAACATCGTTTTTGATTGCAGTGAAACAATGCTGACTACCAATTACTGGAGTGTCACATTGAAGGCCATATTCTCAAAGGCTATAAGGGCTATTTGCATATACAAATAAGTATGTTAGGGTGAGTTGCACTAGAGACAACGCCTCATTAGTTGGTGAGTGCATAGTGAGGCCACTAAATTGAGAGAAATATATTACTAGTAAGACCACCCGTGTCAGCGTATGAAAACAAGTTGTCTTTTAAAATTAGGAGTCTATTCTCAAGCCATAAAAACATTACGGTACACAGATGTGTTGTGTGTTGTCTTGCACTGGGAGCAAACCAAGCAGGAGCCTTATTTTGCATTGGGAATAACAAGGTTTTCTTAAACAACAGCCATAGTAAAGCTCTCTCCTCCCTTCCTTTAAATGTGCACTCACAAAAATAATTCTGGAAATATTCTTTATATTTCTATACAGTTGTCTGTGAGTGGGAAAACATATAAAGATAATTCACTAATCAGAAAAAAAGAAGTTCATTCTGCATGTACCTGCTCTTTAGCAATACAGAGTATTTTTTAAAACACTCAGAAAATATGAAATATCATCAGGAAGCTTGCTAAACAGAGCATTTCTTTACTACTTCCAGAGTGCCTCTTCAACTTTCTAAAGAAGATAAATAAGCCAGTACATGTTTATGGACTATATTTCATTCATGGATAAGGCATGATGTAAAGTAATTGATCAAGGATCTCAACCATGAAAACCAAAGAGTTTAATTAAAAAGGTAACAGTGTTAAAGTGAGATCATGCTCGACAGATGAAAAATTAGACATCCCTGAAATGATTAGGAGAAGCAATTTGCATTAAAAAATACAGTAAAAAGAAGCAAAGGGAAGCAGAGACTGAACTAAGTCTCGCTCTCCCCTCCCCACCCCCCCCGCAAACAACCAAATGTTGAATTCAGAACTTTTAGCATTTTAATTCCTACTCGTGGACTATAGGTCCCATTTGGTGCTCATTTGTGTGTCCTCAATAACAAAGTCTACCAAAAAAAGCCCCCAAACCAAAACCAAAAAAACCCCAAACCAAAACCCCCAAAGCCCAAATAAAAAGAAACATACCAAAGCTCTGATTTTGCAGGTAAAGTTTTTTTCTTTTGTAAATATTACTTTTTTTTTTTTTGAGTAGTCCTATTCACTTCTAAATTTCAAGAGGCAGAGGGGTAAGATGTTACTTTAAGAAGTTGTCTTTTGATATATTCATGCATGCCAACCCCTCGCTATTATTTGAAATATAACACTACATAGAGAAGAACTTCCTCTGACTTTATGGCAGGTACTCACAGGGAAACGATAAGCACCTTGGGTTAGGAGCCGCATGCTAACAAGCAGTGCTGCTACCGTTTATATGCCTACAGTGTCCAACAGGCGTTGAGGTGCGTGACAGTTGTCTGCGTGCTGCAGGCACCGCGGAGCTGCCTCTTTAAAGTACAAGACAAATGGATTTTATTTTTCTGCGCTAACAGTGCTGTGTGTGTATATGAGCGTGTGGTTTTTTTTTGAAACCATCAACCATACAAAAGCACCAAAACAATATAATACATACTCATCTTTGTTTAAAATGCTACTCTAAAATTCTTGATGGCGTGATGATTGTGGCCGTTCCAATTATTTTACTCAATACCATGAAATCTGAAACGCTACTGCCAGCTCAGTAGATTTTCGAAAGATTTATACACTTCTTAATTTCTTTTCTTGCTTCAGACACTGTACTTAATACAAGTCCTAAGTCAGAACTGAAGTATTACACATGCTGAGTATTTTCATCTCTTTGCAATATATGAACTGATTATGACATTTGCAGCTTTAAAGGTGACTGTTGTCTGCTTTCACTGTTCTCCTACTGTCTCTTTCTTTCAACCTTATAACCTTTTGATGCTTGTGACTTCAATTTGTAATGCTCCTTTTGCCTAAGAAGTAGAATACGGATGAATTATGCAACCTTAGTACGGTGATCTGGTGGGACTGAGAATTTACTGTAAAAAATACAGAAAATACAGGTTCTGGAAAATAAAAGTGTATCAAAAGGAAACATTTTGGAAAACGTGCTGGTAGCCCCAGATTCCACTTGGAGTGGGGAAGGAGTTCAGACAAGAACTTGATTCTACTCTATTCTGGCTCTCGCTAGAAACCCTGCTGCCTTAAAACTTTGATTTTAATTTCAAATTAAAATTCATGGTTTTTACTTTGCTGAAACAAAGTGTTTCTGCCAACTTTTCAAATTGACTTCAACAAGGAATCTCATCATTAAAGTGTATTGAAGGACTGCATCAAACATAGCAGCAAAATACACCAGCCATGCTTGCATGACATTCCCATGGTTGTTTACTGAAATTAGAAGTATACAGTATTGCTCCATGCTTTATGTTTTGCTTCATCAAAGGTGACAAAATTCACGATATTGGATGTCCTCTGAGTTCATGGCAGACTGAGCACTGAAATAATCTGTGGTGAGTCTCTGAGCAGTTTTTTTACCCAGTTGTACAATTCAATATTTGGAGGCGTTCAGAGCCCCAGTGAGCTCCACAGACGTCCACTTAGATGTAAACATTTTCCTGAGGAAATCTGTCTGCTAAATTGTAGCTGTCCTCTGAAAAGATCTGTCTTAATTTGTTCAGTTTGCTTCCAGGGGTAAAACTCCCCTGTAATATCTATGACCAACTCAACTGGTTGTGGAGAGGTAAAGATCTACACTCAACTCATGAATTATACCTGCTGCTACTGTCTGATGAGGAGGATGATTTTTCTACTGTACTAGACAGAGGCTGAAGGCACAGTATGTGCAATTTTGGCATTTTTTTCCCCAAGATAATATACATACATATATCTATATATATAAAAAAAAGCTATTTTCTCCCCAGCTCTTCACCTGAACATCTGAAAGTCCCCTCAATCTGTCGTACCTGCAATTCATTAGCCAGTAGCTTTTACACCCATAGGGTTTTCAAAATGAGGGAAAGAAAAGCAATTAATAGTGCAATGACAAACTGAGCAGCTCTTCACAGCAAAGCTCTTTACACAGAAGGAAACTTCTTGACACATCTGTTAGCTACTGTCAGATGCATGATGAGAAATTGCCATGGGCTATTAAAATGTTTTTATTAACTTTTGTGGCCCTGTTATGCATAATTATTATGACATAAGTATCAATTAAAAGTGTAGCCATTTTAATTGCATTAGTTCCATTTGAAGGTAATGTCTGCGCTGTGGTGGACAGAACAGATAATTCTTTATCTTCCTAGAGACAGAGATCCAGCTTTTCATTCCAAGACCTATTTCCAGGTAATCCAAACCTTCATTTCAGGACAGGATTTTCCATGCTTGTAACAACTCAAACCCACATTTTAATTCCTGAAGGATTTTTTGAATTATCAGAACATATGTAACTTTGAATTAAATGTCATGTCACACACTAACTCTGGAAAAGCAGAATATCCAAATCCTGAGTTGGAATAAGCATGCACTGGACCCCAAGGTATAGCTCATATACCGTTTTCTATACCTCAGTGACACCGAAAAGTCAGAACTAGACATAAAAAGACAGGTATTATTTCTTCCATATAGAAAGTGCAGATATTCTGCTTTACACACAGACTGCTTTTGTTTCCAGTTACAGAAAGCAAGACAGAACAAAAAGTGCCTTTGAAAGAGCAGTCTGTTCCTGTAACCCCGGGGTGGGTCAGTGCTGCCGGATAAAGTGGCAGAAGAGTGCAAGAGGTGCTCAGAAATCCAGAGAGACAGAGATAAGGCAGACAGAGATCCACTGTTTGTTCATTATTTTTTAACTTACGAGCATTTAAAGAAAAATATGCATTTTATTTCTTGATTAGAGAAAAAAAAATGCCTGCACAGATTTTTTGGGTTTTTTTACAATATCCAGAATTTACAAACCCCCAATGTATAGGTATAGTTCTGGGGGTGAAAATCCAGAATCGAGCCTGTAAAGAGCCAGAACCCGTGCAACTCTGCCAGTCTCGCACCCGATACTCGAACCCTGAGTTGAGACAATTGCTAATGACACACGGTAACGGCCTCAAGGCGGCGGAGGCAGATGGATGTGTGGGTGACGGGGAGACCCAAGCCCTGAGACAGAAACACTACTTCGCATATGAAAGCTTTTTGAAAACGTTTCTGCTACAGTCAGTTTTATTCTCTGTTACTACAAAGTCAGTCGACCATGTATCAAGAAATAGCTTCAGCTGGTTGTTTTTATTGAGGAAGAAAAAGGAAATTACCTGCTAATAAGCTCATCCTAGTTAAAATGTGTTTGTTACAACTTCCTACCCTTCTAAAGTTTTAAGCTGAACAGGACCCAAGCAAAATGAATGGAGCCATGTTTCTGCAGGTGAGGGACACCGCATGAACGTTTCTTTACTATTCTGCTGCAAAAAATAGGAAGAGCTTCCTGAGCTTGCCATGACAGCTTTTATAGAGATGGTCAGAGCGAGCCATCCGTTCGTGTAGGAGCCACCGGGGCTATATGCCGTAACACACCTTGGAAATAAAGTGGGTTGTGCAGAAAAGGATGAGGAATTATAACCGTTGCATAAAACTGCGTGATGACTATAGAACAAACATGTGGTATTAATAAATACATAGCATTAAAAATGCTGTTTCACTGATAAGTTGAAATGCTGATAGATTCTGAGAAGGGAAGATACAAAAGATGGTAACTCCTGTAAAATCAAGATAAAAGAAAGTGATCTTACAAAATGATATGGCCAGGAATGAACGGATCTTCATGGTGATTGTCATATAACATCTACTAGAGGTAATTGCAACCCAAAGGTTTGCTGTAATTTTAATCTGAGCTAGAAATCAGCACGTTGCTTGTCAGATTGAACAGCAATTTGAAAGAAAAGCATAAAGCTGCAACTAGTACAGGCACGTACATGGAAAAAGATAAGCTAAAAAGAGAAATAGTTCAGGGTAGGAAAAAGAAAGCGTATAGACACAGTTGCGGTTTATACACGCTTTTAGTGGCTACAGCCAGCACTACTGTGAAAATAATTGAAGTTTTTCCTAATACCACAATGCCACTGGAGGTAGTCTGAGAAGTTAATTTCCAGAAATGGTCTGCCATTTATTTCTGGGACATTTGTTTAATAATATATTTTTGGATGTATCGTTGGTTAACTCTCACCCTGCATCAAGTCAGTTGGCAAGTGCATTTTGGACACTTGTGCTGGTTTTGGCTGGGAGAGAGTTAATTTTCTTCCTAGTAGCTACTAGGGGGCTATCTTTTGCATTTGTGCTGAAAAGTGTTAATAACACAGGGATGTTTTAGTTACTGCTGAGCAGTGCTTGCAGGGAGCCGAGGCCTTTTCTGCTTCTCCCCCCACCCCACCAGCGAGGAGGCTGGGGGGGCACAAGAAGTTGGGGGGGACACAGCTGGGACAGCTGACCCCAACTGACCCAAGGGGTATTCCAGACCGTAGGACGTGATGCTCAGCATATAAAGCTGGGGGAAGGAGGACAGGGGGAAGGAGGACAGGGGGACCATTCGGAGCGATGGCGTTTTTCTTCCCAAGTAATGGTTATGCGTGATGGAGCCCTGCTGTCCTGGAGATGGCTGAACACCAGCCAGCCCATGGGAAGTGGTGAATGAATTCCTTGGTTTGCTTTGCTTGTGTGTGCGGCTTTTGCTTTCCCTATTAAACTGTCTTTATCTCGACCCATGAGTTTTCTCCCTTTTACCCTTCTGATTCTCTCCCCCATCCCACTGCGGGGGGAGTGAGCGAGCGGCTGCGTGGGGCTGAGTTGCTGCCTGGGGTTAAACCACAACAACACTGAAAGAAGCTAATGCTAAAATTATAGGAATTGACTAATGTGTTGCAGTCAGGAGATTTCTTTTTTGCATATACATTTACCCCAGGGACTTCCCAGGAATTAGTTTACCAAAAATTTGAGGGGAAAGAAAAAAGAGTGAAAGCTACAGAAAATATAGGTCTCTTTCTTGCATGGGTACATAGCAAGAAAGGGGAGAAATGAAGATGATATATTATTAAGCAAGTATAAACTAGAGACTTAATAAACAAAGAAATATGGAAGAGATATTTTGAATGTTATGGGATAAAAGCTAATAGTGGTTACAAGTTATGTCACCTGAGATAAGTAAAAATTATTAGTATACACTGGTAGAGAAAGGGAAAATAAAAATGAGAAGCAGATAACAGGAGCATTTCTATTTCTTTTTTTATCTTTCCTTACTAAGGAAGAGCAATTAATAACTTGAGCATGCATTTCTCTGCCAGACATATAGCACTGGTCAGATAGCAAAGTGAAAGCCCAACTTGTGGGTTTTATTTTTATTTTCTAATGCTGCTGTTATTATTTAAGAAATTTCTAGTGGATAGCGTAGGGTACCGAGAAAAAAATGGGGTACATGAAAACCATTAAGGTATTACTTATTTGCCAACTGCAGATTAGCTTCGGGAATGGCAGAAATTGGGGTTATAACTTTTGAGTTAATGCTCGAGTTATACTCACAAACAGGAATATTTTCATGAATGGACTTGGCGGGGGGGGTGCACTGAAACTAGGGAGTCTGGATGTTAGGTAAATTAAACATCATCCTTTTGCTTCAGAACAAATATTGCTGTTTCTTAAACAGCGGTGCATAAACATAGTGCCTGCAGAAAAGAAAAGCTGAAACTTTTTTGTTTCATTTAGTACATTAAATAAAATGCAGACGCTCGTGCACAGTAGCTCGTAACTCTTCCAACACAGCTCCAGCTGATCTTAACAAACTATCTTTTTTCTCTTCAGGAAACAAGTCAGCTTCCCCTGGCTGTAGGAGGAAACGAGCAAGTCCATTTAAATTAATCTAGCTGATGATTGTTCTCTTAGCCAACAACAAGTTGTCATTCATCAAGAATTTAAGAACCAGCGAGTAATTTGAAATAATCCTGAGAATCAAATGGGGATGGAAAGGGTGAAAGCTGGTATACTAAATGAAACAGGTTGTTTTTACATGGAACATGACTGTGGAGTATTTGGCACAATTTGGGTTTGGCTGCAAATTCTTGTTGTTTCGGCAGGGTCATCCCGTGCAATGAATCGCGAGCAGATGGGCGAGTGTTGAGTGGTGCAAGGCGAGTGAGAGGTACGGGGCCTCAAGTGGCACTTTCACAGCAGTGTACTCGCCTGAAATACTGAGTCAGAGGAGAAAAAAGCTGAGATGCGAAATGACAAAGAAAACTCACGGTTAACCTTAAAATTGCAATTTGTACATTGTGTTTCATATATTACGGGTGCTCTGGGTTAGTGCGGATTTTCAACCACCCAACGTCAGTTTTAGGGCATGTCCACATATCCCATGTCTGTAATCTGATGACTCTGTATGCGTATCATAGATGTTTAGCTCATACATAGTTTTTTAAAAAGATTTTTTTCTTGCTTGTGAGATTTCCTCGGAAAAAATGCCTAGAGCCACATGTGTTTTATAAACAACTTCTGATAGTTTTTCAAACCTCCTTAATATTCATAAAAGAAACCTCCTATAAAGTGATTGTCTAATTAAAGATCTACTTTTATCAATTGTGCTTTACAATCCACTTGAGCTTTCGGAGTTTCAGTCGAGCACTTGAATTTTAAAACTCATGGATTATTGCTTTGAGCACCAGGGATCAAAGCAGTAATACCGCCATTAAATCTCATGGTACTTACTTGTCTCTCGTATTGTCGATAAGCAGTATTTTAGTTCCTCGTTTAAATTAGCCTCTTCTAAACTAGAGATTACTCCTCCTGTGGCTTCTTCTAAGGGGCTGGACTTTCAACGGAGAGTGTGCTTTAAACACCTTATTTTGTAAGTGGTCATTAGCAGTAACCATTGGAAGATTATTGATTTCCTCACAGTCTAGAGGTGTATGGAGTGCTGTATAATTACAAGTGGCTTTGAACAGTGGAATGCGTATAACTTGACGTTTTAGAGTGACTATTTAGTTGCATTTTTAGTAGGGTTGTAAGGCAGCATATGCATGGTTTTGTATGGAAGACTAAGAATGTAGGGCTGAATTGGCTCCGATACCTCTTTGTAAGACCAGCGGTGCCTACTCCTACCATGGCAAAGGACTCGGGGACTCCTGAGGAAGCACAGAGAAGTGGAGGCTTCGTCGCTAATCTTCCAGCAGCCGACTAATTTCACCTCCAGGAACTTGCTGGGTCAGATGTGGTTTCAGATGCGTTTAGGGATTGTTGAGCGGACGTCTGTCCCGTTACCGTGGCGGTCCCTCGGATGGCTGTCGTAGCCCCCGTTGGGAAGAAGTGTTGCAGGTATCCCACCTGGCGTGTGAAGGACAAGTCCTTTTGGTTTGATTTGAACCCGACCGCTGCTTTCTTCACTCTATCCCCCTAGATTTTTGCTGGAGAAGGTGGTGAAGAGCCTCTCTACATGTCACTCATGATTTGTAGACCACTACTGGGGTAGCTGTATCTCTCTTTCTCACTAATAACTGTTCTCTGCCACCTTCCCCTTTTCCCCTCCAGAAAAGCATCATTGCCTGTTAAAGGCACTTAATGAAACTGTGTGTTGAGTCCAGGAATTATGAACGAACACAAGCGGCGCTTGCCAGTTTTAGGAAGGGATTCAATTTGTTTGGACTTGGCTCTTTTGACCGCTGATGCTGAGAGATCTTATCATCCCCCAAAGGTTCATTTACTGCTTCAAACCCAAATGAATCATAACCGAAGCCAAAAAGGAGGAACTCTTGGATGAGAGGGCAGCAAGAGGAAAGCAAGTTCAGTGGAAAGATGCAAGAGTAGAATATATTATTTCACAGAATGATTACACTGAGGTATTCCAAAAAGTAGCTATGGTCAAACACCCAGCTTAACTTATGCTATTATGCAACTCTGGGCTATAGGGCATCTGTTAGGCTAAGCTGTGAGGTTACAATATTACTTCTGTTGCTAAAGCTGTTACAGTCTTAATATACAAATCTAGCCAAGTCCATCTGAATATGAAACATATTTCAAAACTGAGTTTCTATGCAGAGGAGCTCTGCCTAAGTTAGGCTATTTGCAAATAAAAATAGCTGAAGGTAATGCGAAAGAACTAGAAAATCCTGTGGTAAATTTCAGTTTTCCTGACTTTTTTTTTTTTTTTTTTCCTTTTCTGGTTTTAATTCCAGATTCCAACCAGGTAGGTCAGATGGAAATCAGGTATTGCTTGGTGCCTGATTCCTGCGACTGCCAATTCTATTTAAAGTTCCCAGATGATGTTTTTAACACCATCAGGTCATTATTTTTAATAGAATACTGATACGGTCCATAATGGAACTGTACTTCAATTCCTCACCAGTGTTTCTGCAGATGGATACTGACAGTGTTTGGAAAGTGCTTTGAAACGCTCACAAAGATGCCGTGTAAGTGCAAAAAAAAGTCAGCTGGAATATTTTTCAAGGCAAAATTCCACTTCCATGCACATTGTATTTGGTTGCTAATTTGTAAATATTTATCATTATTTTTTTCTGTGCCTGTATTATTAGCTTTTTTCCCCTGATAAAAATTATATATAGCTCTAAATTTCAATTTCGTGTAACTGTATTTACTGCATTTTTCTTGTGGATTGAATAGCTGAGGTAGAAGCTGTTGATTCTGTTTTTCAAGCATTCCGCCTGTGTTAGGAATTTTTCACCTTGATGTAGCCAGTTTGTTATCCTTGCTATGTATAAATACTTTCTGCAATGACCAATGACTGTACTAGACTGTAGTTTTTAAAGGGTTTTCAGTGTCTGCAACCCAGGGCTTAGATATCTTTGTTGCATTTTATAGTGACTAAAACCTCATGACATGTCAGGAACAAGGGAAAAGTAATTAAGTAAATGAACTGTCAGTTGTTGCTTTAGATAGGAAATCAATCCTTTTTGCTGCAAAACTCTTCCAAATTTTGGCCTTTCCAGTATCAGGCAATTATCAGTCTTGTGATCCTGATTTAGGCCATTGCTTTAGGCAAGTCAATGGGTCAAATTTAGCTACTCATTTCATTGACGAACCCAACCTAAGTGGAAGAGATCCATTCATTTCTATTGTGAAACAAAAAAACCCTGGTTTTGTGGAGAAGTGCTGGCCATTGAAGTGTTGAAGAAGAAGCTATAATTAGGTGCATGGACCCTGAACCCTTTTTGCCTGGTGGTTCTGCTCAGCAGCTTCCAAGAGCGCTTGGCCAGTAAGCAGAAACAGCAGTTCTGTAGGGTGGCCAAAAGGAAGGTAATTTATACGCTTATAACTCACAGAAGACCCTACCAGAATCCGCACAGTTAGAGGCTGTTATAGGTGGGAATTTGGCCCATATATTGAAGCCAGGTAAAGCTGGGAAGACACAATGGAAAGGAGTATTTTAGTATTTTGCTCTATGCTCTAGCTCTTGTATTCTCCTTAGTACTTATCAGTGAGTACTAGCGTAAAGCTGGATGCCGTTTTGAGGAGTATTTGTAAAGAGTAAAAACACCGAGAAGAAGGTATCAGTAAGTGTTTCAATGAGTAATCACACTCATTATTTTCTTAGTATATGAAGGAGATAATACTGCTGGAGTGGACTCTTGCTTGAATTAGAAAGGCCAAAAAAGCTTCAATTGGATAGCTGGCCTCTGAAAAGAATGGAAGGATGGACGTATCTAGGATAAGCTAGATCTCTAGTTGTACAGCTATGAATAAAACAGTCCAACATTCATGCTCCTAAGGTGAGAAACACCCTCACTTAAAACTTTTAAAGAAGATTTAAAAATTATACATATTTTTGCAAAAATATCAAGTTGTATGTTGAACTTTATCAACACAAAAGTGATTGTTTTATTAAACCATAATCTATTGAATCAGAAGAAATATACAATGTGATTTGGTTAACAGCATATAACTATTAATGGGTAACCAATGACTATTTCACAAATTAGTAAAAATTATAGCTAATTTCCAAATACTTAATCTCTGGAATAACCGGTTTTGTTCTGGTTATTCTTCCTGATGAAGGATGCTCTCTGTAATACCCCTCAGGCTGCCATGCATGCCACAGGAGATCAGTCTTGGTCCTTACTATGGGGCTGTTTAGTAGAAGACCATTATCCCACTTCTTGCTATATGCAATGCAGAGGCCGTTACATTTGCGGTCAACATGTGCTTATCAATTTTGGGATCCCTGAATGCAAGGATTGTGCTTATTCCTGCCCAGCTCAGAGATTTTAAAATTTCTTTTTTTTCTCTCCATATGCAGGCCAAGCTATGGTTTTGTTCTTAACTGAAATCCTGACTATGATTGGTCAGCTAATGGTAACAGACATCTAGATAGACAATGCTAATTAAGGTTTACCTGTAGTCTGCCTGTAACTCACACTGCTGGAAATTATAAATAAAGCTTCTATAGGAGCTCAGGTCTCTCTGCTGGTGGAAAAATGTTATCTCAGCTGCTCTGCTTGCTGCCAGGCAGAAGGGACCTGACTGAGGACTTTGTGTCCCAGAGCTGTTCATGTGCCTAAAAGCTGGGACGTGAAGGTTGTTGGTCTAAAAGCCAAATGTGATAGATTGTAATAAATTCACGCAACAAGCTATGTGGAAGGTAATGAAAATATTTAGCCTATTAGTGAAGAATGCTCAATTGCGATAATGATCTTCCTGATTTCATTCCCCCTTTCTGGACATAATGTACCTGCATACAAAACTCACAGTGAATAGGGCCGTAGCAAGGTTGGATGATGGGGTTTGCCCATAAAGAGGGTGCTTGGCATGGAAAGATGCTTATGCAGATGCTGCTTATGATTAGGAGCTGGAAGTCTGCTGTGGCAGGCTGAGCTGGGCTGAGGGCCAAAGGGGTGTCCCCCCTCCGCTTCCCCTATGCCAAATGTCCAGAGCTTTAAATATCTCACTGTGTGCTGGGCCACAGCACACAAGTATGCACAGCCCCTTTGGGTAATGTCCCGTCTACTTCGGATAAAGTGAAGGCAGAGGTCCGAGCGGGGTGAACGATGCATTGACTGCCCCTACTGCAAATCCTGCTCCACTCGGTCTTTATGCCATGACAGGAAAAAAAGAGATTCATCAAGTATATAATACTCCCAGCCAATAAGAAAGATGTATTATGTACTCAGTGACTGCTGGTTTACCTGTATTTTGTATGTCGTTGAGGAACACAGATGCCCAGAAGTACACACATTGTTATCAGGAATACAAATATTGAATTTCCACAGAAACGTTGGCCTGATTAATGATGGAAATTTGAAACAAAAGGCTCTGAAGTGGTCTTACAACAGCATGTTAATCTGTTCAAAGTAATGATAAAACCTTTAAACTAGTGTGCTGTAATTACAGCAATAAGTAATTAGTACATTTAAAGGGCAGAAACAGTGCTGTGCTTGAATTCAGCGGAGGGTAGCCAGGCAACAATATGAAGTGGCGTTTTGTGAGGCAAATGTGAGGAAACGTGCTTTGTCTTGAAATATAATTATCTTTAGATGGATGAAACTCTCCAGGTACTTTTATTAAGTGTTGGGCTCTCGAAAGCTGGAACTGTCTGAAACAGGCATATAAGCAGGATACATCAGATGTGTGACGTGAGTATCTTCCTTTGTAAAAGACTTCCGAGTTTCCTACATAGTTGGTAAGGCAAAGCCAAAGCCAACATCAGGGAACAGAGGAGTTTCATGGAAGGAGGTAGACGTGTACAGAATGCTGTCGAATAACCCACGGCGTCCTCGTTCGTTCTCTGGGTGCAGCACTTTGGTTGTCCACGCTACCGTTACCCATTCCTGTGTTCTTTCACGGGCGGGTAGACTGAAACGACAACCCCTCTGCCAAACCCAAGAAGCTGTTTTTGCAAGAAAGCTGGGTGTAATTCAGCGAGGGAAAAGTCTGCTGCGGGAAGGTAGGTGAGCACCCTTCCCCGGCGCTGCCTCGGCTGCTCTTCTGTCGTCGAACACCTCCTTGCCCTCAGCCCCATGCCCACCGGCTTGCTGCAGGTACCTCTGGCTTCATGCCACAAAGACCCCGTTCCTTGAAAGCTGCAACGCTGGCCTATCTCGTTTTAGAGATTTTGAGCTGAGAGAGAAAAGAAAAAAACCTCGGACTGATCTTTGGGAAGGATGGTTTTTGTACCGTGGACAGAGACAGTAATAGGCTTCTTTTAAACATTGTTTTGGTTGTATACACAAAATGAAACCATTAAGGAAGGCTTCAATAGTCGTTGCCTTTCTTGGTTCAAGGATGAAATGTGAAAGAATAAAAATCCATATAGCACCTTTCATATAGTAGTTTAAAAGATGCTTATATTAAGTCAGTTAGACCTCAGGATCTCTGTCGTTTTAAAACAGTATAACATCACCTCCTGCTCAGACAGCAAGACAGGCCGTATGATTCCAGTTTTCAGATCTGTGTACCTACAATTAGGCTCTCATATCCAGCGCAAACTATGGGTGTTCAGAGCACTGAAAGTAGAGACAAATTTGCCCCTTGCCTTACCATTGACAAAACTCAGAGCTTGGACAGTGTTGCATTGACTTCAGATCTCCTGCTCTGGATACAAAACCACAGTTATTTAGATCACATAGAATAGATCTGACATGCGTTGCTACAGCTGTAATACAAAAAGGGACTTTAGGAAGGATAAGCACTAGCCTTTGGTATAAAAATAGGCAAAATCATTTTGGAAAGAGGTGAGGGTAGGGGAGATATTTGGTTATTCATTTTATTTACATAGAAGGGGTAGATTTGATTTATCCCAAGAGTTTTGTTTTAGGAAGCTTCTTTTTAATTCTTCAGTTGTACTAAATGTCAAATAATCTATCTTTGGATTCACAATTCCAATCTATCATTTGCTGGAAAAGAAAATAAAAAAGCATATGGCCAAGAAAAACACTGAAAAAGAATTTTTAATTCTTTTTTATTTTTTTTTTAACAAGGTAGCTAGCTGTCAGAAGACAATGCTAGAAGGGCTTCTGGAGGGACTGTTACTCGGTTCAAAAAGTTACAGTCTTAAATACTTGCGCTTATATATATATACACACACACAAACTCTCACACTTTGTTTCTTGTAAATAGTGTTGTTTCATAGCAATAATCACTGCATGACTTTGCCACCCTTATTCCAGAGAGGTTTAATTTAGAAGGATGTAACTTCATTTCAAATATATTTTTTTTCATCATGCGAACATGCTGTGAGGTAAGAAGGAGAGTGTAGGCTCAACAGGAACTAAAATTATATTAATTTCGAGAACTTAGAGCAAACTACTTACAGGTGACCTTCATTACAATATCAGACAATAAAAAATGACATTTATCAGAATTAAAGACAGAAATGAAATTTGAGAGACCACTCCTGTGTTATCTGTGTGGAAGTTACTTCAGAAAAAGAAAGACTTGAAGTATTTAGGAGCTAAATACCGTTTGTGCACACTAGAGCACACCTTCCAGTTTAGTTACATCCAAAAGGAATCAAACTCATGTGCTCTGAGACTGAGCTATGGAGAAAGAAAACCACAGCAAAGGAAATAAGATGAGAGATTTGCTTCCATGTGAGCTTCTGATCTGAGCTGCAGTGCTGATGTAAGCGTATTTGTTATGTCCATGTAGCTATTTCTGCTGAGAATGGGATGAAATTTCCTGTGCACACTGTATAAAGATTGGAATAGGGGTCTGATGCTTGGTTAGTCACAAGGAGAACAGTTTTTCAAAAATAAAGCAAACCTGGCTGAGTCATCACCTCTAGGAACAGAAGGATTAGTGAAGCAGAAGCAAAGGATAAAGCATGGAGTAATGTGGAAGATTAATGGAGACTGTTGCTGTGTTTCACTTTCATGATCTTGCCTCTTCAGCAAAAGTTTAGAAAGCTGCTATGATCATTTTTAGTCGGTTCAAACTTTTAAGAACAAGAAGGAAATCCAAATCCATATTTTCACTAACAAACTTCTTATACCAAATAGGCTCAAGGTGATGGAGGTTGGAGAGAGCTTTGGTCTTCTTTTTGACCACTGATCTTAGATGCTGCAAATTACATTATCCTCATGTATGGATTTTTTTTTATACGATGCTTGAAACAGGTAAGACAAAAACATTAGTTTGTCTTCCAGATCCTGATTTCTAAGTGTGTATTGTATATATGCATCTCATACAGACACGTTCTTTTTTTTTTTTTTTAAAGGGTTCAACAAAATGAAGCTCTAAGAATGTTTCCTAGACTGTTTCTAGATATTTTTGTTGGATATATGGAATTTTGTAGAGCTGTATTCTAACACTTTGGTTTCTGTTATACAGGAGATGCAAAAGTGTCACCTTTCTAGCTTTTCTTTTCAGATTTAATTTCTACTCAGAAATTAACTGTTCATTTCAAACTTTAAAATTTTCAACACTTCCAAGAATCCCTCATGCACTTGCAGAATACAAATAATGCGAATTAAAATTCAGCTCTAACTCACAGCAAATTGTATTAAGTAACATGTTTTTAAAGATAAGGGCTAATTGAAAAGTGTGTTGGCCAAATCATTTCTCTGAACATTAGCACTGTGTGTATCACAAGCAGCAGGCAGCCGTTGGATTCTGAACAGGTTCTGATGCGCTTCGAAACTGTTGCGAGGATGGGAGAACAGTATTAACTAAGCACCATATGCTGGCAGGTTGGCGTTCATCTGGTGAGAACAAGGGGGTTTTACCCTTTAGAGTGAGGATCCTGCGCATTGCTGGTGCGGGGTGTACGCAGGTGGGACGGGGCGTGCACGGGAAGGCGCAGCACATGTGCATCGGGGTGTTCTGGAGAAGTCTTTGAGGTGGTAATAACCATATTGATAATCAGGGCTGCCTTCACCTTAACAATTCGTACAGAGATTGCATTTGTTCCTGCTGAAGCCCGTGACAAAGCTCCTTTGATCCAGAGCTGCTACTGTGTTCCTTGTTGAGCATGGGGTCTGAACGGAGAAGATGCTCAACATACTGGCTGTTCTGATTAAGCCCTTCCCAGGTCTGTTCCTTCCAGTTCCAGATGGCTTTAGCTTTCTCGTATGTAGACACTCCCATCTGCTTGAGTTCCCATGAGAGGGTTAGGTGTTGAGTAAAAGGGGGAGAAAAAACTAGAATTCCTCACCAGCTGAGTGGGTCTATGTGTACTGTTACGAAATACGCTAGGCACAGTTTTGACCCATTCCTGTAAAGTTTTGAACCCTTGCTTCCTAATGTCAGTCCATTGATTCCTCGGGGACTCTGTATTGAAGCACTGGGACCCATGTCTCTGTAGAATTGATTTTATTTATATTTGCTCTTAGATGTCACTGACTGCATATATACAGTGCAGAATCCAGCCTGAGCCTAAGCGCGCTGCCAATCCACACTAGCGATCTACTGGAGTACCCGTGGGGCAGCGGAGCTGAGAGCAAGGGAGAATTTGGGGAAGTTCCCTAAATGTAAGGTTAACCTCAAGGATGAATTTATCTTCTCAGAGAAGGGCCTTCTATTGCGCTCCCTTCAGAGGACAACGTGACTGACCCATCTCGCTGGACGGGCAGGTCAGGGGAGCTGGAGGAAACATCAAGTTTCAGGTCTCAGGAGCAACTAGTTCTTCAGGACACCGAGCTTAGACTCGGTGTAAGGATCAAGGCAAAGGTGAAGGCTGCGTGTGCCTTCTTACAAAGTAGGGTATACAACTCGTGAAGGTGTTCCAGTTGATTTGTGCTGTATGTTACGTTCATTTATGGCTACTTGTGCTGCTGCTGGAAATTGTATTTTAAGATGGAAGCAGAAGCGAGCAGAGTTTATGTGGAGGTATCAGCTTTGCTCTACACTGTTCCATGCTCTGAGCACTCGGTTTCCCCTCCTTCATATCCCAGGAACATGAGATTCTTTCCAATCGAGTATAAATAAAACCTGAAGTCAAAGGCACTAACTGGTAGGGTCGCTGTGATGAAGCTTATTCTGTGGGAAAGAAACTCACCATTTTTTTATTTCATTTTTAGTAAAACATACACACATGTATGTGTGCCCCATGTCTGGCATATTTGAATTGCTGTGTCAAAAATGGTTTTATCTGCAACTCATTACTCTGGCTGAAGAAAGTCCAGTTTTATTTTACCCTAGTGAAAAGCCTTTCCATTTATATTCTGGATATACTTACATAAAATGTGAACAAATATCTCCAAATGAGTGACCATTCACCAGAGTTTCCAATTTCAGGGTTTTGTACTCCCTGAGTATTTTTTACATATATTTAGCACACAAATATTTGGGGATCTTTGTATTCTTCTTGCCAGTGTTATTTTTCTTGTGCAGAGATACCATTTATCTATTTTGTACCTGCAGTCCTTTTTGTGGAAACTCTCTTTCTTTCTCCCTGAGTATTAAGAACAAATCAATAAAAGTGAAAGCTTAAAAATATTCCCAAGCTGCATGTAAAACAAATGGGATTTTTAAATGCTGAGTTGACATCCTTTCTCACCACGCTTCTGAATGAGACATAAAACTGAGGTCCTGGCCACATGCAGTCATTTAACAGATCCCATGGCACTTTTTTCAAGAGTAGAGGTGAAAGCTGCAATGTCATGGCTTAATTTCAATCGGATAATTACATTCTACCTACTTAAAAATTCCTCATTGGTTTCTGTTAGAAAAGATATTTCTCATTTTTTCTCCTACACTGTTGTGTTGTGCATTGCTAAAAGGCTTTTGCCCTTTACCCCAGTTGAAATGCTTGTTCCTGGACATTTCAGTAATGAGTGAAATGATCATTATGTATCTAATTTGCAATAAAATTTCCTAAAGCTTCTCAAATGCCACAGGAATTGTGGAATTATAGCAGATACTCTCCTGTGCCCCTTACAGGCTCATTGTCCCATGTTTTGGAAGAGTGATTAGGAAGTGTAAGCATAGAAGCAGCAGATGAAACATATTTATTATAAAATATTCCTGGCGTTATATCTAGCTTGCGGGTGGCATTTGTTGCTCAGGCGTGTGCACAACAGCTACACATGCTTATAGTATAAACTAATTTAAGATTACAGGGCTAAAGGTAGTAAAATTATCTTAATTTTTTTTTTAATCCCATCTGACAACACTTCTAAATTTGTTGACACTGTATCTCATGCAGGTGAAGCACAATTCTGCTGAAGGTTCCTGAGAGCTTTGTGAACATGATTTCAATGAAAACATAATTTAGCTGAAGCCTGAGGACTGTGGGGACTCCTGGTGCAACAAGAATACCAAAATATTTCTAAACTGGGCTACACCATGTGAAGAAGACGCTTTGTAAGCTGAGAAAATGAGTGGCGGAGATTTAATCTGGTGCCTTGCCTTTGCCCGAATAAGGAAGTCACTTAAGAAAGCTGGAGGTTATGCACGCTGGTTAGGAGTTTTGAATCATCCTGCGTGAAGTTTAGCACCTATTAGGAGCAAAGCTATTTTAACGTTAGTAGTCTCCCAACTGAAACATCTGAAGTGTGGTTGCATGTTACAGTTTGAGCTCTTCTAAAATCTCACCAGAATGGATAAAGTCTGTTTTCCTCCCTCTTCTATGACTCCCTGTCCCAGGCACGTGTTTCTGCTACTTACCTCATAGTGGCTGTGGCACTTGTCTAACCAACCTTATTTTTTACGGGCAGAGAGGCCATACAGGGCTGGTCCCTCTATCCTGGGACTCTGCCTCTGATGCTGGGCAAAACTGAATGCTCAGCGAAGGAGAGAAAAATCAAGTAGTTATACCCCTCCCAAACACCCTCCAGCAATTTGTGACTCCAAGACTTTCTAAGCCAGCAGAGGCATAGGTATGTGATAACCCTCAGTGGATTTTTCAGCAGAGAAGTTGCCAGGGAAGACTCATCCAGTCCTTCCTTGAATGCTTACAGGCTTTTATCACTCACAGCATCCCGTGGACAGGAGCCACCGTTTAGCTGTGTACTGTGCGACAGACCACCTCTTTCTCTTTGCTTTCAACCTGTCCCCTGGTGGGTAATACCTTCTCCTTCTTCTACTGAAGGAGGCAGTGCCATCCTCTATCTGACACTCATATCTTCATCCATGACTGTCTTATCTCCCTTTGCTCACCCATTTTGCAGGATGAAAACTAATCTTAAATGTTCTTTGGACACAAATTGTCCCTAATCTATCATCATCCTTGTTGCTCTTCTCTGAACCTTTTGTAGATCTGCTTGGTCATTTTTGAGATGAGAAAGACAAACCACATTATCCAGTGGTCCAAAGTTCTCTCTTTTGTTCTCTTTTCTTTCTTGTAGTTCCTAAGACTTTATTTGCTTTTTGACTGCTATTGAGCTCTGTGCTGATGTTTCCTGGAGTTATCTATCATGATCCCAAGATTGCTTTCCTGGTAAAGGTCAACTCAAAGCCCATTATTTTCTTTCTGAAGTTAGGATTGCTTTTTACTGCGTGTGCCATATATTATTCTACATTGAATTTTATCTGCCTTTTGACACAAAGCTGCTCAGTGTCATAAGGTCTTCCTAGAATTCTTTGCAGTCAGCTCTTATCTTTTCCACTCTGAATAACCTTCTACCATCAACAAATTTTGCCACCTTGCTATTCAATACATTCCTGTGATATTACGGATATGTTAAACATCAGAGGTCTCGATGCAGAATACTGTAGAAAGCCTCTGGAGATCACTCTCAGTTGAGAAAATTATCCTATTCTCAGTTTCCTACCTGTTCACCAATTATTTTACCTATTTTCCTTTTTATGCAAGGGTTGCTTAAATACCTTCAGAGCTTATAGTAAGAGGCTTGGTTGGGAAGTGTAAGCGGGTTGTATCAGCTGGATCTGCCCATGTGAAAACCTTATGATTCCGTACAAAAGCATCAGGCTTGTGCAGCTTGGCTTAAGCGCTGATAACATTTGTCCAAGCGCTTCAGTTCATCATACGCGTTCAGGAGTAAAATGGTAAAAAAGAGAGCCAAGAAAGTAAATCAGTAGCACTTTTGCTGCGTTAACAAGGTGAACCGACTTAGTTCATTGAGCAGCTTCTTCTTTGAGCTCCTTTGAGCAGCAGTGAGCCGGTGCTTTGGTCAGGACACGAGACTGGCTGTGGGGTGGCAACGTGACTCCACAGGCAGAAGCTGAAACACGGAAATACAAGTCTGAGCGTTTTTTCCGTGCTTATTCGGGGAAATTACTGGGGCCGAGAAGCATTTTATGGCTCAAGTGCGCAACATTTTGTGTGCACAAGTTCTTGCAGGTGTGAGGTCCCAGGTGTTCTCCTCCCACCTGGCTTTCCTTGTCATCGGTAGAAGTGGGGAAGAGAGCTACGGATCCACAGGTCCCTTTTAACCAAGGCAGAGGCATTGCGTTGGTCTGTTGTAGGGCAACATGCTTTAAAGATCCTCTTTTAAGTAGCAGTCCCTGCAAGAACCTGGTAAGAGTTAAGTTCTTTGGCTGGACTAATGGAGTTTCTAGGTGTACCCCAGAGACTCCATTTAACTCCTCTGACAGATCCAGCTATTTAAGGCTACTTAAAACTTCTAATTGAATTTTCAAAGCAAAAATGATTTAATTGTATTTTAAAGCCTTCAAAAGGAAAAAAAAAAGGAATACATTAAATTGTTTTTAAAATTGACTCATAACTATGTAACTGCAGTAACGTAGTGTAAGTTCTGTCACTCTTAAAATATACAGGAAAAAAGAGGGAGGTCATCTTTACTTACTCAAATGTCCTACTGAATTCAAAACAACAAATTAAAGTGTAAATTAAAGTCTCTTTTTTTTTTTTTTAATTTTTGTAGAGGCAGAACGACTGTGAAGATAAACTTCAAAGGTTCTGATGACTGTCTCATTTTCTCCTAGGGAACTTATGAACACCATTATAACATGTGAGTCTAAGATAAAAAATATCTACTGGCTTCACTAGGCTATTGTACTTCAATTTTTGCTTAAAATTAAACACCTAAGTTAAGTAAATTTAGAGAACTTGAAAGTCTTCCAACTGCTGCAGTATTCAAAGTGTAGGCTGGGCTTGTTTAGTAGATGGAGCCAAATTATTTTTACGCAGTGTGTTAACTAACTGACATCTAAGAGCGCTCCATTACTTCGTGATTATTTTTTACAGGGAAAAACAAAATGCATTTGTACTCGCCTGTGAATACAGCAAAAATCCTTTCATTTGAGTCAGCTGGTAGCAGTTATCCATGTGCCGTGGTTTAACACGATGAATCAGAATTCTCCTATGCAATTGTTAATGTCTGTGTTGTGAGCTGTATTCAGACTTGCTGGAGGAAAGTTAAATAAAAATAAATACGTTCCACAGCAGCAATCTTCTTTATTTCTAGCTCTTTATTTAGAAATGATGCATTTTGACTGATACATCAGACAAGCTGCACTTGCAGGTCCTTATATCCATGTTTTGTTTTCCGCATTAAAGAAGGTTGCAACTTCATTGCTCTGAATAGAGAAAACAAACATATGTGTAATTTCCAGTTTTGCAAAAATTTGCACCGTGCAAGTCTCTAAATAATTTTTTTTAATATTTTTTTCTAAACCTGTTGAGTAAACTTAAATTAAGGTTGTTATAAATAAGTAAACAAACAAAAGAAGGTACTTTTGTAAAAAGAAACCTATTTTGTGGAAAAAAGCTAATTCTTTAGATTTTCTATAAAGGCAAAACATATGGTAATTTAATATGTAAGCTGGTTGTGAAAGCAGACATATTTTGGCACAAATCTTTAAACCAAAATATTGGCTGTTGTCTTCTTGTTTCTCTTTTTTCTTAAAAGAGTTTGCCCTTATTGAATATGGTCAGAATGTCCCATAAGGTGGCCAGGAGACAGGGAAGGTGGCCTCCATTTGTCCTCTCTGGCATATTGGAACGGATAGACTGCCCATAAGCCAAATCTAGTTGCCTTCTCCTACTATTCCATTCAGGTATCTAATGTTAAAAACGACCAGTTTCTTCTGGGCTTTTTGTTTCAAAATGGGAGTGGAAACCTTTAAGGTGGGCTATAATGAGCACTGAATTCAGCAAGGCAGAAGACACCTCGCAGCCCCACGAGATGCAGAGCACCTTGCCAAACACCTTTACCAGCCATCCTGCTGGTAAGATCATCCTGAAAAGGTAAGCCAAGGGTAGGCTGAGTAATATACTTGGGTTATTTATGAGGTGTGGGAAGGAAATGGCATCTCTGAGGCATTACATGCCTTCCACTTTTGAAGTGATCAGACCTGCCAAAAGACATAAACCTTCATTTGTCTCTGGCCTTTCTCTGTCTTACGATGTGCAGTTTCTTCCTCTCATGACGCTACAGCACAAACCTGCTGCATTTTCCTCAATCCCTTTCAGGGAAATTGACTTTTTCCACATCACTATCTTGATAGGAAGTCATCTCCTCCTGTGACTCCCTACTTTGTTCGCTGATTTGTCTAGAGACTGTGGCAGAGCCCAGAATTTCAGTCTGCCCCTTAGACAGTTGGGCTAATTCAAGGATTGACGGACCCATCTGAAATAGAAAAATTAGATAGCATGTCAATAAACAATAGTTTGGGGTTTTTTTTCTGTCCTGCTGTCCCTTTACAATATATTCTGGATGATGTGCTCTGCCTGTAACATTTGCAACCACTAATAACTTCTGGGAGGAACCTGTCATTCAACGTGCAAAACCTCATTCTTGACCACAAAACAGTGGGCAGGTTCAAGCTGCTAATATATCAGCAGTTATCAGTAGCAGGCTGTGATTTCTTTTTGTTCTCAGTAGCTTGGGATTTGCATAGATCCCTGTAATATTAGAAGATTTTTATTTAATCAGTCTGCCTGTGTATTTTAAGTGGAATAAACAGCATGAGCTCTCATTGCTTTGTAGGTTTGATGGTTTTACCTCTGCTAAGTCTAGCAGAAGTCGCGGGACTCTGCATTTTAATAGTTCCATGGCTTATACATGTGGATTTCAGTGGATTTAAAGTTGCCCTTGAAGTCAATGAGAACACTAAACAAAGCTAATAGCGTCTGTGTTCACTCCGGTCACATCAAAACTAAGCTGATGTGTGACACTCAGTTTCTAGGTTGTACTTTCCAATGGCATAACAACAGATGACACTCCAGGGTGTCATAGTAAACAACAAGCATTGACATCTCCTGATGTTTTTTAGAATATTTTTCCACTAATAATGTGGTTTTTTGACAATCTTCCAACTGGTTTTGCTGGAGATAACGAGGACTTGTCATAGTACCTGGAATGAATGAAGTTGGTTGTTCCCCTCACGACACAGTGATGGAAGGGGTGGCTTTTTCCTCAAGTTCATCTACTTTGACTCATTAGATTTACTTGAGTCACGCCATAAATGTTGTTCTCTTGATTGGATGCCTCTGTCGTCTAAATAAGGTTGCGTCTTGCTACTTTTTCTTCCTCAGGCAGTTGCAGCATGGGGATATACAGTTTGCCCCCTGCTCAAATCCAGTCGGGTATCGTACTTTCCTTCCATCTTACTTGTGTTCTCTGCACCATTGGCACCAGAACGCCTACATTTTTTTTCATCTCCCAATGTCTGACTTACCTCCTTTTTTCTGTTTGCGTGCCTGTGTTCTTTTCATGCCGATGAGAGGTCTTTTTCTTGGCAGTTCCATTTGTAAGGTGGGATCCTGCGTCTTACAGATGGTCCCTTCTCTGCTCAGAGCATCCCTAGGTCTCCAGGACCGCACTCAGGTCATACCTGTGACACCGCAGCAATAGCATTTGTTTGGTTTTCAGTTCCTTTGTCTCAGGTAACATCCCCCACCCTATACCATGGATGTTTAAAATGATGTCCGCAGACATATCCTGTCACAATTTTTATCAGATTTCTTTCATTTCTCTCTCAGCATTTGGGGCAGGGTTTTTTTGGTACTGGTTTGGCAGCAGAGGGAATGTCCGTACCGTACAGCGCAACATGCCACAGATTATGATGTGATTTTATTAGTAGCACTCATTAAATCACTCTGGAACTGGAATTAGTTTAGTGCTGCATTCAAACTAACTAGTTGTGCTGAGAATCGAGAGTTGTTATTTTTAGGACAGAAATGACAGTACCTAACTATGCTTTCTTTTGCCTGCAGAGAATATGGGTTATGTTCTCCCTGCTGCCAAAAGCCAACTCAAACTTTATGTACATCCATGATCGCTGTCTTGAGACATAGCTGACACTTGGAGCTTACATTCTCTGTCTGAAAAGGGATTAAATTCTTCTCATGGACTAATGTTTCAGGGTAAATAAGCAGATTGTATAAAGATTGTCACTTAAAATGAGAAGATATTACAGTGTCTGAACTGAATAACACTGCTGAGGGTGCACGGAACATCAAATTTTCTCTTATTAAAACTAAATCACAACCTTTATATTTTAGAAAGAGTTCATTAAAACTTATCTACTTAATTAAAGGCATGTGTCCCTATATAGAGACAGACAAACAAATTAACATAATATGCCTCAGCTTCTCCTGAGGAATGTAATATTCTTATCTTTAGAACACTAATTGCTGCAGTTAGGGTTTTGTTAAAAATGAATTGATATTTGCTAAGAGCACAGATTTGACAGATGCAGAAAACATGAGTGACTACAACAGCATTCTGATACTCAGATGAAACAAGGTATTTAAATGTTAATATAGGGTTTTTCTAATAAGAGGAAAAATATTAGTTTAGCAAATTAATCCCAGTGCATTGATGTCTTTCATGGGATTGTAGTGCTTTGTTAATCTATCATATTACAGAAAGATTCAAAGTGAAAGCTACTTCTATCATAGTAAACTGTAGCAACATGTGTAATAACAGGGAAGATTAGTTCTTGCCTACACAATTAGGCAATGTATTGACTTAATACAGTTCATGCACATACATAATAAATGGAAGTTTATTATAATATGCATGCAGCCATCTTGAATACACTGATTAGCAACATAATACAGTCAAACATAATCATATATATTTGTATTTTGTCAAGTGCAAATTAAGTCAATGTATTCCAATGTTCCGTATTAGCTGCGTTAAGCAGACAAGCTGTATGGAGACAAAAGAACTAACTGATATTTATTTCAGTAAATCCTTCCTTACGTTGACAAGTAAATATTCCATGGAGTGCAGATCTCCTTGAGAAGAAACAAGGCACGTACCGGAACAGAAGCGATGTATTATTGGGATATATTAACAGTTTAGAAAATAATCTGTAGCAATCAGCAAAGTGCAAGTAAGAGCTGAAATGATTTTTCCTGGGTCTCCGGTGCGAAGCCGTGTCTGTTGGGACACGGAGCAAGAGCAGTTTTGCAAACGACTGGGAGACACTGTTTACCTAGACCTTCTCGCAGAGTATTTAGCTTTGGTGTGTGCAGCCTTCTCAGTCCCATTTTACTGGGCAGTGAAAGGCTGGCCTGAGTCTTTTAGCCAGAGAAGTGCTAAAGAGAAGAGATTCCTGGCTCCTGGGAGACATACACCCCCATGGATGGCTGCTTTATTCTGGTTCAGGGAGTTTATAACCTTACCTCACTGGTCTTGGTGTCATCTACTTGTCCCAGGTACTTGACAACGACGGCAATATAATTGAGAAATCTATTTAACAGGGCTCACCAGCCAGGTTCCTTGCTAGTGGTATTGATGTCCCTCAGCCAGACCTCTTTTACATGCCGTAGATGTCAGAAGAACTGATCCAGGATCTCCCATCCTTGCCGGGTGTGCCAACGGGTCGTGAATAGTTTCTCTAGGTCACGACACCAGTGTGGCTGAGGGCTCTTGATCTTCTTAAATGTACTTCGCTCTTTTCATTTCTTGAAATTTAAAAAAAAACAAACCAAACAACAACACCCAAAAACCTAAAAACAAAACCAAAAAAACCAGCGAACCCTAAACTGCAAATACAAGTAATGTGTCTGTAGGAAGAGACATTTCTGTTACTTGGAAGATGTTTCCAAGTAATTTGGAATTTGCCACTAATTGGCTTGGAGCAACTGAACTGTCAGTGTAATTCCCTTCATCGTGGCTTGACTATTAAATTCATTTTACTAGGACTGTCGTCTAATATAGCATTTATCAGTCATATTAAAACATCTAGTAATGTGTAGATTTTCATTAAGCAGCAAATAGATCCGTGTTTTGTATCGCAGACACACTGTTAACCCATTAACTCAGCTAACAGTTTAGGATGAATGACCAGTGCTGTACGGGGCTATGTTTTGGATTTGTGACCAAAACAGTATTGATAATACAACATGATTTAGTTATTGCTGAGCGGTGCTTACACATCATCAAGGGCTTTTCCGTTTCTCAGGCTGCTCCACCAGCGAGTAGGCTGGGGTGCGCTAAAAGCTGGGAGGGGACACGGCCAGGAGCGCTGACCCCAACTGACCAAAGGGATGACCCATGCCATATGATGTCATACCCAGCGATAAACCTGGAGAAAGAGGAGGAAGGAGGGACATTTGGAGTTATGGAGTTGGTCTTCCCAAGGAACTGTTACAGGAGATGAAGCCCTGCTTTCCTGGGAAAGGCTAAGCACGTATGTATAGATACATTATGAGTTTAAAAGGAGGGATAGACATATTATGGAGCCCTGAATGAAAAGTTCCAGTGGTAGCAAATACATGATTATGCTTTCTTTTGCACTGAAATTCAAGCATTATGCATACTCGAACATTACCCACCAATTAAAAGGCAATTTGAGAGGAGTAACAGCATCCTTGGTGTCAAGGGAGCCAAGATTCACAGTCGTAACTGACGGGCCTCCCTGACTGCAGCTTCGGAGCTAGACGTTTCAGTAACACGTAATTTACAAGATAGAACTGTGTTCTATGAGTTATGTAAATGACTCTAAATTATTATTCTGCCATCAATAATACAGCAATTTTAGGAACTCCTAATTTACCCAGTAGGAGAGGGTTTTATGTGGCATATGGAAACGAATGAGCCACGCATACTTCTCTTGCTTAAAACAGAGAGCTTTGGACCGTGTGATAAGCCCATAATATTCACATGTCACAAAGGATTTTTCTAAATAGTAAAGTATCTGCCCTTGGTATTAAAGATAAGGGGAGTTCCGCTTGAGAAAACGGGGGACAACCGTTCTGGTTTGTTGCTGGTTTTACATTGCACAGTCATCTTGTTTTGAATCTTCTTTAAAAATAAACCAATTCTGTCAATACAGGCAGTATATTCATTTTGTGTGTAGAAGCTACATTCATATAATGTAAATGGTATAAAAATTTTATATTTTTTTTTTCCTGTTAAAAAGAAATGTTAAAATATGAGGGCTAGATCTTTCAGCTTGGTATAAACTGACAAAATCTGCGCACTCCAGGTAAAATCAACCAGATCTACAACAGCTGAGGATCTGGGTTTTGGCATAAATGCAAAATAAAGGTTCATGAACTACTTTAGACTTCTAATGAGAAAATAAAATTAATTAGAATGGCATTGAGTGACATTCCTTAAAAATATTTTAAATTGAAAGGTCTTAAAAAACTTTGTCTATCCTTGAATGCAACCATGGATCCTGAAAAATGCCGTGCTTCAGGAAAAAATTATATTAAAATATATGATATGTGTCACGCATGCTTTTTAGTTAGTAGAAAATGCGTTCCTTCTTATTTAAAAAATAAATAAAAAAGGAATAAAGTTAAGAATGTAAGAAAAAATCAATGTTTAATTTAGTAAGGGGTAACTCAAAGTATACTTGGCTTATAGAAATTATCTGTAGTTTGGACTCTGGGAAATAAGGTCACAAATCTCTTTCTTACAGACAAGTTATAAGGTAACTTATAACTTACTGCTTAAAGAAGAGCTACAAAAGCGGTCTTTAATACCTTTGTAATATTGCTAGTTCCTTATGGCAGCAGTCAGGAAAAGTAAAAAAGTGAAAAATAGTGAAGGGAAATAAGGTGATCAAAATACTAAAAAAACAGTTACTGGGTCATGATAGTTAAGCACTCAAAATGGGTGAGGGTGAACCAACGTTTTGCGTGCGTGTCATTATTAAATTTTTTGTATTAAATGCTGTGCAGAAGTAATATTTGAAAAAAAGAATGAATACATTTAACAGATCTTTTTCATTTAAAAAAACCCATACAAAACCATACAAACCCCAGCCTCTTATTTTTCCACAATATGCCTGAAATATTTTTTCTCTTTTTTATGAAAAGTTGTTTCCAAGATGTGGATGTTCTTCCCTACATATGTTCTTTTACCATTTTTCTAATATTCCAAAAGAAAAGTGGGAATGAGCCAAAGCAGGAATAAAAAGCGAGCAAATTATAGAAAGATGGGTAGTTTCAGTTTGGGAGGCTTCTATAAAATGAAAAAAGTGAGAATCTTCTGTTAACATAATTTCAAAAAACCATAGTATTAGTCATCATTAAACACAAAGAGACAATTTTGCCAAAGAGGTAAAGAAGATGTAAAGAAATTAACAATGAAACACTTCACCTTTATTTTCTCGTGGTAGCGTCAGGTTATTTAGGATAGGGTATCTGCTTTATCCCTGAATTAAAGAGGAAAAAACCCAAACAAACATTGGCTACAGCTGACCTTGTCTATTATATATCATTAATCTAACAGTGACATCAAGCAGCATAAAATTAGAAAACACACATTGATCTGAATGGTGACCTAGAAGTGACGTATGCAATGGGGTCGCAGCGTACCTCAGTGAGAACGAGGACAATTTTCCTGTGGTACTGTTACTTTTTGTTCGACTTTTCTGTCCAGAAAGAACTCCAAAAACCTGAACAATTTCCACAGGAGAAGGTAAGGTTTGTGCAATGTTCCACGCTGGCAGAACAAGAAAGGGATGTTCTAAATTTACCTGTTCTCCCTTCTCCTGCCAAGGAGACTTTGATATTGAAGAAGGGAAAGGTATGGACAGCTACAGAGAAGAGTTACGGGATTTCGGTTTTGCAATGTGCTTGCATTACCGGACTACGTTATTTGAGTCCAGCATAACATATATGATTGTAAATCATATAGCAAAATGTTGCCTACCAAAGCTGCAAATAGCTGATGGAAAATAAACACATATAAACCGACATAACAAAACAATGAGGAGGAATTAGTGGCTGATTAATGAATCAGTATTCAGCCAGAACCATCCATAAAAGCACAGACCGGTTAATCAAAGCTTTCTTTTTACTTTTATGTAGTTAACATAATTCTACTTAATGAAGTACTGAAGTGGACAGCTGGAATTACTAAAGTAATGTATAGAGTCAACATTTAGTTTTTGGAGTGGACAATGAAGAAAATGAAGACTGAGAAGTTCACTGGGTCATGCATTATTTCTCTCTACAGGGACATGATCAATTAATTCTCTGTTCCAGAGATTTCTTTGATCTATTGTCAGATGTAGTGTTGATCTATCACAGTTATTCTTAAATTTGGATCAAAATTATGGTAGTGTTCACACCGTAATATGTATATTTAAGGGACTGTGGTCAGTATTTGATGATGCCTCAGTTGGTTGCTATCTGCTGTTCTACAGCAGCTCTGGGGAGAGAGTTTGGCAACACTTTTCCAATTGTCGGGTAACATATGCTATTACAGCTCTGACCCATAGAAAATGTCATAAAGATGTAGACACATTAGTATCTCTGTGTCCTGCAAATTCTGTTCAATAAATGCTAGCTAGTTGTGTATGCAATACACAAATGGTGAATGCAGCTGATGGAAGGAGACACTAACAATAGCCACGTTTAAACTGGAATGGCAATATGAAAGGACATTTTTTGATCATTTTTTTTCTGAAAGAGTAATCACATAAAATAATTGCAGACCATGTCATCCATCTTGTGTTCCTTTGAGGAACACAATGACATTGTTAGAAAAACATTTATACATTACATATTAAAACTGTTCTAGCTGACTTTAATATAGCCTTGAAGTAGTAATATTAATAATTTTCTCTATAAAGTTATATAGCAGTACAAGTCTGTGCAAAACACCTGCAGCAAAATATACAACTTAAAATTTCAAATCCTCTTTCCCTCCAACAATCTTCCAGGTGGCGTCTAGGAAATAGACTTCAGCGTCTGAATTTGATCCGGGTTTGATTCTGAGTCTCCAGCAGCCCTGGAAGCAGCCTTTTCTAAAGTAGATTAATTCAATAAGCTAAATAGCAGCATGATCGCTGCATCCTGTCGGTGTGACACCTGGCGTAAAAACACTTCAAACCAGACTGTTTTGTACAGACTCAGTAGTGTGGTGAGTTTTGATTTTGTGGGAGAAGTAGAAGTCAGTTCTGGAGCGCTCATTTACTACTGTGCTGATAAGCACCTGATCTGCTGCTGATAATCACTTTCCTCTTCTATAATTACAGCTCTGGTTTTCTATTGACACTTCATGTAGCCAGTGCTAGATATTCCAGTACTAATGAATTTGATTACACTGTACCAGATAATGGATCAAATAACACCGTATCAGCTCTTCTATGAAAGAACGTAAACACCTTTTATGTTCTAGCAGCTTGCTGCTTTCTCCATGACATTGTATTTATTCTATCTTGATTTCTAGCTCTGAGCATGATGAATGCATATATTCTCAATTTCTCATAGGGAGGGTGGCAAGCACTGTAATAGATAACTTGAAAGCATAATGAAAAGAAAAATGCAATAAGCCATATTTAGGAGTCTAACCAATTTTTTTCTCATCATTTTGACTGATGAAAATGGAGCAGCATGATCTATGTGAATGTGTAATCCTTTTCTTACTTGGGAGGCTTCAAATACTGCCTTGCTGGGCTTTTGAAATGGCATGATTATGACTGAATTGCGCATTGCCAAGAAGAATTCCATTTTTCTAAGAACATAGTAAAGTAAAATTATCAAGATTATAAAGAAGTTATGGTTTATTCGAGCCAGCAAAAAGACAGCTTCAAACTGACCATTTTATCAGCTTTTTTCTTCATCGCTACATGCAGTTTAACATTTGCACATTCCTATTAACTTTCCAGTTTGTTTCTGAAGATGGTATTATGCATGGTCTAGTAAAAATAAGCTTGATTTTTCCAGGAAGACTGGTAGAGAAAAATTGATGGGCACACATCAGCTAGTGTTTTGAACGTTTAGATCAGTATTTTCATTTAGGGAGTAGGGAAAATTTAATTCAAAAACATTATAGCTCTAGACCCTCAAAACTGAACTTGTCTTGAAGAGGCTTCAAGTCTTTCATGTAAACTGTATTAACCTCACTAAAATCAGAAACAAAATGCTTTTCTAAAGAAAAGAAGAGTGTTAAGCTGACACATTACTTTGCAAGCTATATTATTTTTAAAATCACCAAAAGTAACCTTTCCAACAACCAGCTTCAGTTTTCTGGATAAACTAATAGAATTTTCCCCTTTTTAAAGGGTCTTGGTGCAATTTTAGACATATTCAATAGCAACAAAATGGACATGGGCAGTTTGGAAATACAGGCAATTAAAAAATAGTTGTGATCAGGTCTCTCTATTCATGTGGCAGAATTCCTCACTGCAGAAGGAGCACAGCTGACTTCTGCAGCAACCTGCTATTTAACGCAGAGGGAGATGGTGGTCTCAGGCACTGGTCCCAACAAGAAAGGTACTGCTGAAGGTGCAATGGCCAGCTTGGTTTCTAAAACCATTTTTGGAAAAAGGTAGACTTAAGTTTTCAGTGATTCACTATTCCAGCTGTTTAATGCTTTCTGAAATTTAAATCCTCTTAAGGAGAATCTGAGGCTTAGTACTTAATTTTATCAGGAAAACCTTTCCATGCCTGAAAATACTCCGGATATGGGCAGAGGTAGGTTGGCTGATTGGTTTTGTGGCCTCTCATGGAGAAAAACCTAACAGCTTCCAATAGCTCAGGAGTACAGATAAAGGAAGAAAAGGTACGGTGGAGTCTGATGATGGCAGAGCTGTCTCTGGCAGTAACCACACTGGTTAACTGGGCACTATTAGGGCAAAGTTTGAAAACTTGGGAGTGACAATACAGGTGAACAGCACGTGCTACTGTTCAGTCCAGAGTCCGCTTGTCCAAGTACGGTTTCTTCAGTAGCTGGAAGAGATGAGTGATGGTTTAGTCAAAAGGCAGCCTAAGTTGTAACATTTATCTTTGTTTCTAAACAAAACTGCGCCACACAGGGATGCACCTATAGTGATGGAACCACTGAAGCAAAATGCAGAGTATGTTCCTCAAAGCTGGAGCCAACAGATTTTGGAACAGTTTTAAGAAGCCAGTATATTTTTGATCAAAACTAAGGAGACAGTTATTGAGTATTTGGAAGTCTGGACAGAAATGGGACTTGTGCGTCCTCAGGGGAAGAACCACATGTGGATCCTTTTTCCACAGAAACCCCAAACCTCTGGTAAGCCTGAAATGGAAGTAGAGTTAGGAGTAGATCCTAAAAGAAACATGGCAGAGCTGGGGTATGGAGTAAATAGACAATCCTTTAGCTCTGGTTGAAGGGCTGTGTGGTTGAAATAGTGTTCAGGAAGCCTTAACGGGTTAATGATATCCTTCCACTAAGGAGAAATAGCTAAGGAAAGAACCATGAATCATAGGTACTAGATCCAGTGTGGAAGAGGTCATGACCTATCCTGTCCCTAAAAGTTAGGATGGTAAAGGTGCGTACTTTCAATCTTTCTTCATGCCTGGGGCAATAATTTAAAGTTAAAATATTCTTATTTTCTATAAATTATGAGGAAATAGTATTATAAAGTCTGATCTCTCTCCTAATAACACAAATAAAGCATCCCTGTGGGATCTGCAGCAACTGTTTTCACATGAGCCTAGTAAGATCTGTAACTGGCTTTCATGTCACAGATGCTTTTGTCCTTTTTAAAGCACATTGTTTACACTTTCACTAAGTTTTTTTTCAAGCCAATGCTACATTTTCTCTGTCTTTTTTTTTTTCACCGTTTCCTTTCATTTCCTTTGCCTGTTCCCAGTCCTCTCAGCTCTCATGGTCATGCTTCCCTGCCACCCTCTACTCATCCTCTGCTCCTTCTACATGTGGTACCCTGCTCCCATCCTTCCTCATAGCTGTCCCCTCCTCAAATCACTAGTCTCACTGGCAGCACTTAGCAATAGGTATATCCAATAGTAATGATGACTGTCACTGCTCATGGGATGGGGGAAAAGGGAAAACGGAAGCAGTGACATTTTTTTAAGAATGTCACTCTATGATTTAGCAAATTTAATCTGTATTTTTCAATGCTTTCTATATGTATTGAAAATCTTTTCTACCTTATCACACAGACAAATTAATGTATTAGTTTGAAGCATGCCAAGTTCTATCGGAATGGAAATGCACTAACGCTATCTTGCTTTGTTTTCAGAAGACCGATACGTATTCTAACAAAACTAACTACTTCAGTCTATAGTTTAAAAAATTATGACCAGCTATTTCCCTTTCTGCTATTCTAGCAGTTTTGTACAGATTCTTGTGATACTAAAGGAAAAGCATTGACTGAAATTGGGTCCTGGTCCCTGAGATTTATTGCTGGAAGATTATATCGTCTTAACTCTGCCAGACTGCAACGGGCCCAGGACATTACAGAATACGTAGTTTGAGCGCAGCCGCACAGAATGTCTATCTCATAACTGTAATGAAGTAAAAAATCACCAATTGCTGCTTTAGCCTATTTCCTAACTTTAAATAAAATAGTATATATTTCTAGCCAACTTTAGATAAGTCATAACTGTAAATTGTGCATTTTCACACAGATATACATTTGTCTGGTTCAGCAGCATTTATGGGAAACCTGTAATTTCTAATTGCTGAGACTTGCACTTGCTTTTTGTTTGTGCTAATTAATGAAAAATCTGCATGTGGTTGAGAGGGGTGAAAAGGAAGGTAGTTAGAAAAACAGGACTATACCTCCATATGCACACATGCAGTAGCAAAGGTGGCAGAGTTCTCTATATTTTTCAGTTTACTTTTTATTGAGCTGAGACTAGTAATTTGCTGTTTATACTCCCTGAATACTCGGGCATTTTGCATTATTGTCAATATACTGCTGCATAACTAACATGCTAGCCTGCAGAAGCATTAATATAGTGTTAAATATATATGGGTCCTAAAAGATATGTTAGATATCCATTTTATTTTGAAAATCTTCATTACAGTTACTTCTGTAAAAAAAGGATTTTGCAATACTTAAATCATTTTGCTCACAGTATAAGTAGTAAGGTTTAAGAAAGAAACATTTTATTTAATAAGAGTAGGGGATATGTTGTTTTCAAAGGTGATGCTCTTAAAAAAATACAAAAATATCATAAGAACTTCCCTTAGTTTTGAAAATATTGCAGTTGTGATGAGCACTGTAACTTGCAGACTTACGTAAGTAAAGATGATAGAAGCAACATCAGCTGTGCTGAAGTAGTCTACGCTAGTTAATCTAGGATTCCTCTATGGGCAATTGAGAGATACGGGGTACTCCAGAGGGATATTCATATCACCCATCTCAGGTTTTTAAAGACTGGATGGGATTGCTCACCTTCTGGAGATGTCTGCCTCCCCTCATTATAGAAGGAACATAGATGAATAGTACAGCAGAGGTGGCAACTCCTTAATTAAGACTCCATGAGATATGAACAGTGGAGCTCAGATTTTTTTTGCCACACATACATAAACTTAGAGAGTACTGAGCTAAACAAAAACCTTTGTTTACTGTAGCAATAATATTAAGTTTTGAACACAGCCCTTTAAATATAGTGGTAATGTGCGTATGTGTCTATGACAATTATATTACAGCAAAAATATGTGTGTTCACGAGAAAAAGAACATACTTACAGGATCAATAACTTGCCTATTCGTTGCCTAATATTCGTAGATGTAACACTTCTGTGGCATTTGGGAAATGAATTGACACATCAGTGATAAATTGAATTTGGGATACAGTTTCTTTGTCCTTGGTAATATATCTGTTGTGTACTGCATACGATTGCATCCAATAAAGTTGTTTTCTAAAGGTGGAAACATTTCAGAAAGCATTGATGTAAGGGAGCCGGGCATTTAATAGTATGGGGACATCGGTGATTGGATAGCACACGTAGTTTACCGTGATTGTTAGTAGTGCAATACTGTAGTAATAGAGGTCTTCCTCACCACGTCTTTTCACTCTGTTAGCTTGATGAATACCAGGAGGAGATTGCTACCACAGAGCTGACAGAGAAACTCATTTAAATGAGAAGCTACCACAAACACACTAAATAGAGTTTTTTTCCAGAGGTGGTTTTCTGTTTGTTTCTTTTTGTTTCATTTAAATATCTTGAGCTGTAACAGAAAAGGATTTTAATTTAGTAAGTCAATAAAACCTTTATTTTATAGTGAATTGTTCTTCATGAGTTTTTTTGCCTAGGCTAAAAGCTGCCATTCTGTGGTGACTGATAACTCATTTTGCTACTTTGACTTCTTGCTGTGCATACTTGAAGAGCATCTTCTAACTTACACACAGCTTGTTTTCCTTTCTGCTTCTGATTGGTTTTGCTGCATGTTTATTTTGTTACCTGTGCCTAAAGGCTGTTTTCTTATGTGGGAACAGCTCATGCGCCTTCTAATTTTTGCCATATGGTAGGCTTTACTTCTCTGTGTGATATCCTCTCGATTACATTCATCAGCACATTCCCTAAAAGGCAACTTTGACGATGCTCCTTGCATACACAGAAATAAGAATTTGCACTTTCCTGTTGGAAGTTACCAAATAGATCTGCTCCCTGGCAGCGTAACTTCTCCCTTTTCACTTCCTCGGATGGCTACAGGGCAGTGTGTTTTGGAGGTGTCTGCTTTTAGGAACTTCCCCAGGGAGGAACTGGTATTACCTGGGTGTGAAACGCAGAGCTGTGCAGGTGACGGTAGGGAAGATGAAGCTCCTGACGAATTAAGGAGCGGGAATTATGGGAAGGGAGATTTGTTAGGCTATAAATTCCTTAGATCTTTCCAAAAACAGAACACTATAATCGTCTCTGTGGGTGAAACCATTTCTGTGAAGAAGGCTTATGCAAACCTAAACTTTATTTTATGCTCCATTTTAGCCAGTGAGGGCAACTAGTACGCTACCATTGTATTATATTTGATTAAACTCTAAAAATATACATAAAATAAGGATCATAAATACCAACACTTTGTTCCAATACAACTGACTTCACAGACCGAACGTCATCAAGGATATTGCCGAATGGTTTGCAGCAGTGCAAAAAAAGGTTTTGAGTCATCCGTGCAAGTGGAAATAAAGCAAGATCTTGTGTCACATCATTACACACTGTATCTGCACTGGCATGCACCCTGATTACCCATCAGATATACTACAGGAGTTTTCCATAGTTATGTATGCGTTTTCTAAATTATACCTGTTAATAAGCAATATTTCTCAGTTTGTTATTCTCACGCTTTACCTCCCACTGCGTTTTGGCTGCCTTTCAAAACTGAGCAATACCTGCATCCTTTCAAAACAACAGCAAAGAATATCTCTTGAATTAGGATGGTCCTCCATCTGTTGGTCCTCCTGGCCAAAGCACTGACACGTCTGAGCTCTGTCACTGACTGAGTTCTCCAACACGTAGCAATGAGTCCTGCTGGCATTATGGGAAAGCCAGACCCCCCAGCTGGTCACCACAACCGGAATGAATCTGTTTCATCTCGCTTATTGGTAACGCACAATAAGTAATCCTATTGCAGTGGAAAGCACATCATGAAATATTATCCTTTGTAGATCTCATGGTAGAAGAACAAATCTGCATCTGGGAGCAGTGGAAGATAGAGATAACTGGCTTTGTTTTAACCCAGAGGCTATCTAGATTAACTCAAAGTCATGTCCTTCGAAAATACAAATTCTAATCTTCCTTCCCCGGGATTGCCCACACGTATTGCTTTGTTGGACTGGTTTGAGATGAATTATCTAGATGTCCATAAAACCACAATGTACGTTGTTACTTCCTCCAAACCGATCACGAAAATCCACATCCAGTCTCACTTAGGAAACAATATCACATAATTTCTGGTAAATCACTATGTGGGCAAAAGCCTGTTTAGGAAACCCTGTTGAAATCTATCTGTTTCTCCCACTCCGAATAGAGAGTTCAGATCTCAAAGCTGACAGCAAAGGAAACCGCCAACAAGAGCTACTGCTGCTAATGCTCGGGTGAACTCAATATGTCAAGAGCTTATGGAGATTGGAAAAGCTGCATGGAGATCCCTGTGCTGCTAACACTCCTAGAGTTAGAATCTAGGCGAAAGATTCATCTGAATAACCTCATTTCTGGGCCTTTAATTCAAGAGATAATTTTGTACACAAAATGAACGCACAACCAGTGCTCAGAGGAGATAGTACCACTAGCGATAAGGTGCTCCCTAGAATAAGTCAACTGTTTTTTCTTTATGTGATTTTTATGAAACTTGAGAGCTCGGAGTACAGTACGAGCTGGGATGAATCTGCAGTTTGTTGTTGTTGAAACGAGAGCCATGCCATTTGTTTGGCTGGCTACAGAATTAGCTCATAGGTTGGTGTGTTAAGATAATTGGCTGATTGGCATGGAGTTACCTCAGTTTGCTGGTTAATAAATAGCAGCGGCTGAGAAGGGGTTTTAGTTGTGATACCTTAAGTGGATGGTGGGAGGATGCTGTGAAGCAGGAGCCAGCCACTGCAGGCCCTACAAAATTAAGGTAGCCCTCTTTGTCATCCACAGTTCTTATATAAAGCTTTTAAGCACTTAATTGAGCTGTTTCTTAGTACAGTGGAAGGTTAAAATGCCTGCACCACAGGGTTCCTCAGGTAAAAACAATACTGTTCATATGTCTCTATGGATTTCTAAGCTGAATTCTCTAGCTGCTTCCTTAGATGTAGTGAAATGATTTAAGGGTATAGTTCAGCTGTGTGTTTCTTTGCTACTCTATTTTAACGGAGTTTATCAACTCTTTGAACACTTGCTAAATATAATGCTGGTAATAAGAGATATTTATTTTCCAAGAAATACTGAAGAGCAATTGTTAACTATGCTCCCTTTCATACAGGGGTATTGTTGCAAAAGAAAGTGACATTGAAAGGCACACAAGAACACGTGCCAAGATTCGTGTTGTGTTAAGAAATCGGAACAGATCAGAAGATGGAAATGTATTTTAATTTCATTTTTAAGCCTATATACAGCAGAACATTACTCTGAGGGTTTCAGTTAAATTAAGAAAAGCTTGGGTGTTTCTGTAGCACGGTAGGAATAGGGGAATGGAGGGGCACGATGCTCTCTTTGGTCTCCTTTCTGTTGTTATCAACTCCTCAAAATGCTGCTTTGACGCATTAGGTCCCTCTGAGTACAATGCACAGATAAATTTTCTGTGAATCGGATAGATATTTCTAAAGAGCAGATGTATTTACCTTTGATAAATGCTTGATTTCAACAGATGCTGACACTCTCAAATAATTTCTTTCAGGGTCTAATACTTAAGCCTCTCTACTGTAGTGTTATTCTCCATTGGCCAATTCCTCAACTCTTTAATTCTTTCAGTTCTAACAAGTCACCCAGATTGTTTGCACCTGCCAAACAAAGGATGGCAAGGGGTTCCTTGCTGTCTTAGGTAACCTCTGAATTTCAGAAAAGTGGTGTCCTGTGGTATTTAACTGATATGTGATAGGCTTGGATAGCTTATTTTCCCATCTTATTTCATGCTTTAATGATTATACAAAGAAAGTTTCTGGGTAGTCCTTGGGCATGATCAGGTTTTGTTCTTGTACTACTTTGCACTATTAAAAACAGCAATAGGACTCATGGGACATTAAAGTAAACTTCCCTAATTACTATAATTTAAATTTACAACATCAATACCCAGAAAACCTATTATAAATAAAAGCTTTTAAGCAGGAGAGAATTAAATCCACTAAATTCCATTAGTGACATCTGATATAGAAACACATTAAGAAGGCTAAACACCACGCTGGTTGCTTAGTTATTTAAATCCATTAGTATTAAATACATTCATTTCATCAGCTGCTCGGTTCATGGGATCCAAGCTTGAAATCTGTTCTTTTGAAGTGAATAAGGTGATTTCTTTTAGATGAAAGAGGTAAACAGTGACTAGTATCTCACAGGTTTTGCATATTATGTGCATACCTTGTCATTATAAAAGAAATAATATGAAATTTTGACTTAACAGCTTTCAAATACATGAATGTTGAGAAAAATGTATGCAGCAGTGTGAGGTAAAAATTGACATAGTCTAGAATTAGACCCCTTTTACAATACTAACCCTTCAAAGAAAACCCCACCAAAAAGAGACTGAGAGAGACATTATTCTCTGAGAGCTCAGTCCAAAGCACAGAGAAGCAAATGGAAATCACTTATTTCCTTTGGGTTTAATCAGGCTTGGATTTTTGTTTGCTTTTAATGAAGCCACACAGTTAAGAGAAAATTAAAGTAAACAAACCTACAGCATTGTGCAGCCTTGCACATCAGAATGCTCACAAACCTTAAAAAGGAAATTTTTTTTTTTTTTGTAACAACCAAGAAGAAGATGTGGGAGAAGCAATAAAAGTCTTTCCTAGGAGAAAGAGCTTGATGCACCAGGTGTAGAGAATAATTAGCAAGGATATGGGTGGTCTATTGGGAGGTCAGCTGCCAAGTGTTCAGCACTGGTCAGGGACTGAGGACTCCCCTGCAAGAACACCAAAAAAGCAGGCAAGAACGATCATAGGAGAGATTCAAAGAAATTCTGTCCTGGCAATTACAAAGATAGTTTTCCATGTGTTGATCCGTGCACATGTTTGTGTGTTGATGAGGGCCAGTTACTTTGCTTTACAGAATAGTTTGAATTAGAGTGATATGTTTTGCTTTAAAATAGGAAGTGTGTATATGTGCAAGCTGGTGTGTAGGGTTCAACCATTTAAACTGGTTATTTGAAGACAATACTTATCTGGGAAGGGTGCCATGCAGTTCTGCATTTTCTTGGCGTGTAATATAACTTCTGCGTGTTCCTTTACCACTTACTGTGAACTGAAGGGAAAGATCCTAATTACTAATTTTTGGATTTGGAGTGTGTTTGGGCTTTCTGTATTTAGGTACCATAAGCATATGGTCCCTAGTTCCTTCTCTGTCAGCTAAATTTTCTTAGTCCTTAACAGAATCACCTGGGAATGATGCTGGATGGTGCGTTAAAATGTCCAGTTACTGTCTGTTTTATTCAGTTTTCCTAGGACAGTAGAAAGCTCAACTTGTCACCTGCTTAAGCTTTGCTTTTCTTGTTATGACTATATCTTTTTCTCTGAATTGCGTATACTTGGCAAGGGAAAAAAAGAAAAATCAGTTTATCTGCTGTTAGTTTAGATATGTGTTGCTTATGAGCACTGAAATTACTTTTACAGGCCCTCTGCAGACCACACTAAGGATATATTTTGATGATCAATATAAATGTTACATGTTCCAAGTTCTCAAAGACTAATGCCTGTAAACCAACTCCTGTACTTGGACAAAAAAATTAGTTCATCATTAACTTGCAATGGCTATTATGTTCTATGTTATTTGTAATTAATTGATAAAAGTCTTAGGGCACTATGACTTTATTACATTTGTTTATGCTGTGGAATTTCTCAATTAGAGAGGCGTCCCCTAAGATGATTAAGGTCTGGTGGAGATCAAGAGAGAGAAGTTTGAAAAAAAATAATTAAAATGGGAATGGAGAACAGTCACCACTGAGGATAACCAGGAAGGAGAAAAGTAGTGTATGACTGACTATTGGGAAGTCAGCTGCTGAGTGTTCCAAGCCAGTGATGCTCGGAGAAGGCATCTGAACAATTCTCCTGTAAGATCATCAATAGACACGCTTTTACTCCAAGAAAGGGCAAAAGTCAGCTTCAGTTGCTCTGCCTTTTACCTGGGATGATGCCAGCTTTCACGTGGAAAAATGGAAACCCAGTATCTTTTACTCATTGGTGGCTGGGTGTATCGTTCAGTATTTGTACGGCACCTAGGACAACGGTTCTCCAGTGCCAACTTCAGTCTTATCTGAGTTAATTAATGAGTGTTATCACTGCATAAATAATAACTAGTAGTTGGAGCCAATACCCTGTGTTTCCTGAACCCTTTATGCAGTTATGTCAGCTCTTGGCTTTTTCTGGTACTGTGTTTATTGCTGATGTCCATTTAAACTGGGTCAAGGAATTGAATCACTTTGCTCCACTAGCTATAGAAATTAGAAGTGGTGAAGAAAGCAGAAATTAAGAAGACAGAACTTTTTAACATTAATTTTGCTTGCACATATTAGAAAATATTGTAATGAGTGCAGTCTATATGGTGCCACCATGAATGAAGTTCATAAGTGATTTCCACTAAGATAGTTATGTTTTTTCCTTAAATTCTGGACACTTAAAAGCATTTCTTGCCAGCTGTGTTCGGTTTTTTATGAGTTTTTGAGACTCAGACTGAAAATTATTACGCTATCATTAACAGATTGGGGGGGGGGGTTGGTTGGATTTGGAGGTAGTTATACTTAATGCTGTGATTATTTCCATTATGTGTACACAGCTGATGCTTTATTTTATATGTGCTTAGCTTGGTTTATAATCTGACAACTGCTGTGTTAACTGTTATACTCCTAACTGCAATTCAGCTTTCTATTAGTGCATTGATGTCCAATGAATCTAATGCAGGAGGTCCTTCCAAAATTAAGTCTTAAAAGTTCCTGACTGTTGCCACACGCTTAAACCACAACTTTCACCCTTAAATTTTAAAATAAGTTGGGCTTTTTATTTCATTTCTGAGGAAAGTACTTTTTTTTTTTAACCCTTCTGTTCAACATTTGCATGAGTTTGACTTTCTAGTTTCAGATGACAATGGAAGTGCTAAAGCACAATGAAAATTGAGCTGTCTGTATCCAGCCATTCTTATCACCCTGGTACGTGACTGCCTTACCAAGTCCTCAGTACACGAGCAAGAAATTCTATTTCTCTCTTTCAACTTGTGGTAGATCCATATTCACTCATATTCGTTTATGAAGAGGTATTAGACAGTGACATTGAAAGTGAAGACAGGGAAGAAAAAAAGAGTACTCTGAGGTTTGGAATAGACCTGCCAGCATAATAATTGTGTTACAAAAGGAGTCTAAACTGATGGAAAGAAAATCTCTAAAAGTCTCTTCATCATTATAAAACATCTATTTCTAAATATTGCTTTTGCAGAAATCTTTTAGTAACCTTCCTGCAGGTTTCTAGGAGCAGTTCTAAATCTGGTCCTCTTTCCTGCCTTGAGAAGGCTTAAATAATGTTGATCTCTTCTAAAAGAAGAGTCCTTGCATTTTTCTTTTTTCCACCAACTAGGAATAGGCAAAAGATTTCTGAGAAACAGATTTAAAATTAGATGATCCAAAAGATTTAAGGAGGACTTAATTCACTACAAAAACCCTTGTAAACCTTCCTTTTCATTTCCCAGCACAGAGTCTTTTTATTACTTTAGATGTCCAGCTTCCCAACTTGCTTAGATGCTTTTTGACAGTTTTGAGAAGTGCAAAATATATCTCATGATGCATAAAGTATTCCACTTTTGTCACCTGAGAGGATCTACACGCTCCCATTACATCCAGTTCTGCAGAAAACAGAACGTGGCTTCTTTGCTAGTTATAATAGCTCAGCAGTCAGTATTTATTTTTCTCTTTCTTGCTCTGTCTCTCTCTCCTCTCCCACACCAGTAACCTAATCATTTGAACAGCAGAATCAAAACCTCATTGATTTAGGAAATTTGGATTCAGTCTTGAATATATTTCCATAACTATCAGTGTGGGGACTTGCTTAGGAACAGGTGAAATATGGGGTCGTAATTCAATCAGGGATTTACCAATACAGGGCTAGAACAGCCTAGATGTGTTTACAAAAAAGCTGGACATGAGCAGGTTCATGTATAGTCAGCTTATACATTTCTGCACCTGTTTCTCCCCTCCTCCTCCTTGCTCTGGAGCTGGTCTATGCAAAGTGTTTGAGTTTGCCATTTTGGTACCTGACCTTATTTTGAAGTCCTGTGAAATCCAGGCACAGGAGTAGCAATGTAATTATAAAGACATTGATTAAAATAAATAAAAAAAATTCTCTGTATCTTGCTTTCCAGACAGGTTTTTCTTTTTTTTCTTTTTCTTTTTTTTTTTTTTTTTTCCTTTTGATCAGAAATGGTTGTTGGTTTAATTCCTGAATTGCTGGCAGGTCTACAGTTGCTTTGTAAAAGATCTGACAGAGCAGGCATAGGACTAAAATATAAGCAGCCTGGGGAAACGGAGCATAGGCAGCAGATCAGGTAAGAAGAATAAACCATATGTTATTGCTACTTCCAGAATCATAACGTCTTTGGGTTGATAAACTATTTCTCCATGTAAAATGACTCGTGAGGAACACTTCCACTCTGCTGTATTTTGAATAGTAGGCTTATTCCTAATTCTCTGGGGGTTTGCAATGATTCTGTGAACAACAGGAGGCAAATCTGCAGGCTTTTCCCATTAAATTCATGCTGGTATCTACTTGTCTTTATATTTTAGCTTGGATAATGATAGCTTCCCAGGTGCAAAAGCCACTCTTTTGATTTAAAATGTACATGAGAGGTATTTTGACTAGGAAACTATAGGTCTATTGCTCTGAGTATAGGATGTGATACTCGCAGATATTTTTTTTTGGAGTCTTTAAATATTTTTCAGTTGTCATACAGATATTGCCAGGGAATGAGAAATACCCATTTTCCAAAGACATACCAATATCACGTCATCACAAATGTGTCCCTTTCTTCAGGGAAAGGTTTGGAGACCTGGCCTGAAAAAAGGCAAGTTCTAGGACATTTGAAACAAAGTCTCATGCCGTGCTGTGACATCCCTGCCAGACCCCATGCAATCATCATCACTACAGGATGAAATGGCAAAGGGAACAAGAAAGGCTTTGTTCAAGAACATTGCAAAAAGTCACAGCGGATAATGATGACTGATGCATAGCAGCAGTAGCATAAGGTCATAGGAAGGAAAAAAGAAATAGCAGAAATATAACAGCGGTTATTTCAAGAAGACATTGCCTTCTTTTGGAAAAAAAAAAAAGTGCTCCTTCTTATCAGTTACCACTGTTAATGAATTGAAGGTGAAAGGAAGGCAAGGCATTTTGTAGTACGAGAGCTGCTTAAAGGGTTTTATTTTGTGTTTGGCTCACTGAGTAGGGTGAAGTAAGAACATAACCTTCTCTTAGTAAAACCAGACGGTATCCTGAGGCAGTGAAGTTTTCCTGCTCCAGGCATTTTGGGGAAGGAGAGGAACTGAGGAACAAGCGAGACAAATGGAAGCAAAGTGAGGGGAAAAAGCAGAGCACTTCTTCCATTCCAGATGTTCCCAGATCCTAATTTGCCCAGTGGGTAGTGAGTCAAATAACATAGATATTTACTGATCCATTGCTTTTCTGCAGTCTGTCCTTCTAATAATTTACCAGAGGCAGGTTTAAGTGTAGGGTCAATCAGGACTTAAACCAGAGACACAACACAAAACAAAAATACTCATTCTGTCCTGTGCGAAATGAATGAATTAACTGACAATCTGGCTGGAAGAAAAAAAGGAGTTTTATTAACCTAGTACTTGGACCCAAACTCAAGGAGACCTGTCTTAATTCCTAAATTTTTGGAGAACATATATATCTTGCTCCTTATCTGCTTTTTCACATGACGTTCTAGCTGTACCATAACAGATTACTCTAAGTACCCTTGTGGGATTTAGTCTTAGGACTGGAAATAAGCAGTGCATCAAATTCATAGTAGTCCAGTTCAGTCCTGAGATTTTTACAGTCTCTGATGCAAGAAGTGGATTAAATTTGGCTGAAGTGCAGATCTGTCTCTAGTTTTGCCGTTCATCTGAATGGAGTTCAGACTTTGACTTCTGTGTTTTCTTCATCACTCCACGCAAAGAGTTACAGCAAGTACAGACAAGTGGATACAGTTGGATACAGAAGTGCAAGAAGCAATCAAAATTAATAGAAAATGTATAACGCTTTGTTCCGGGAAGAATGAGAAAGCTTACAATGTGAAAGCATTTGGGGGAAAAATTGCCATGAAATTGAAATTAAATTAGAAGTTGCATGGAAGTATAGGCAATTAAGGCGGCATTCTGAAGCATGTGTATGCGTTTATATATGTGTATATACACATACATAAATACGGGTAGTCAGGTTTCTGAAAGACAGCGAGAATAATCTAGTTATGGTGGAGACAAATATTTCCTGGCACTGTAAACTAATTGTGTTTCTTAGTGCTTTCAGGAGAGTTGCTGGCAGAAGGTCGGTAGAAGAAATATGCTTTTCATGCTAGGGGAAAAAGAAATATTGCTAAATTCAAAAGCGCACCAGAAGTCTTTAATCAGATGCTGAGTTTAGTTTGCAAAGTGTTAAATAAGCTCAGGTTTTATTTCAGACTCCTGAAGCTGGGTACTAAGTACTTAAATCATTGCTAAAAAGTAAAGCAAAACATTTCAGAAGACCTGTAACTTTATGTTAAAGTCTGGGTTTGTTTTCCTTTGGAGAGAAAAGAGAAAAAGGAATGGGTCTACTTTTTATGTCTCCAAGTGGTCATACATTTGGATGTCCAATTAAAAAAAAAAAAAATCACCAGAAGAATACAATTTCAAGTCAAGAGTGACTTAATAGAAAGAGTTGCTATTTTATATTGCTTTAAACTCCTTTGGTGCCACACAAACTGACTTTCAGCTGGCACAACAGACCAGATCCTGATTTTCTCTGCCCCCGTTACCTTCAGTGGGCATACATTTGGACTAAGAAAGAGCTCAGTGTGAGCAAAAATCTCAGAAACAAGCTTTACAACAGATAGAAATCCTTCAACAAGTCAAACAGTAATACTTTTTCATCTATATTTTTTTTTTACCACTGAAAAATCCCTCATTTCAACACAGGCAATTTAAAGTGGAAGCCAGAATATGAGCAGAGATAAATAGTGCTGAGTGAGTCTCCAAAGGATGTCTTAATGCTAGAAATTCTCTTGCAACTTTGTGCCAAAGTATTACTTTATAATCTGTCATCTGTTTAGCCATAATTACAGCTTCTCTATTTTGTCCCTACATGGGAATTTGTTTCTTTTATAATTTTTAATTTCCCAGGTGCTCTCATTAACGGTTGAAACCATTTGCTTGATTTCCCTTTATTAAATATACTGAAAAATCAGCTGTCTTGGGAATAAAATACAATTTCCTAATTAGGAATACGTGCTTATTTACTGTGCTGTGTTTCTGCTTTGTTCTTATTTCAGTGCCTTCTCTGAAAGTAAACATTTAGGATGGATAAGTAAAGTTGGAAAGAAACAAAACTTATTGCAGGTTTTCCTCCCAATTGTTTTACTCTTTCTTGTGTAGTGTGTATTTCCTTTTGAATTATTTATAAAACTAGTCCGTAATGAAGCACAGATTTGGAGTGAGAAATTTTGGTCCTGTAGTGAGGGCTCTGCATGATGGCAAAAATACCCTTTTCTTTGCTTTTCAACCGTTGTCCGTTGTTTTACAACAGTTAATTTCCCTAAATAACTCTTTTCTCGATCTAGTAAAGGTAGAGCATAGCAGTAACGAAACATCCAGCTGAGCTGAATATTCTTGCAATGTATCTTTAATCTTTCTAATAACACTTTTGTGGAGTTTGAATGCTCTTTCTCCTCTATTTTAATATTATTTCCAACTATTATTTCTTTTCTGGTGTCATCCAAAAAACCCGCATAGTCTGTCCTACTGTGCTAACGTTGTGTGTGGACAGTTATCAACATGTGGAAATTATACTACTGAGAATTGAAGTCACTTATGCAGGGTCATTAATGTAGGTCAAACATTCATCTTGCTTAATTACACATTCATCACACAATCCACCAGACGGTGTTGCTTCCATTGCTAAACTTTTGCTTATTTTGAAGTAATCTTTTTCTCCCTAATAAAACAGTTGCCTTTAAACCCAAACTCAAGGGTTTACAGTGTTTCCTATCATCAGAATTCTGCTTATTCTCACTATCTTCATATACTACAACCCTTTGCTGCTTTGTGACTTCTCTTATGCAGATCCGTGTCCTCTTGGCACTTAAACATATCTGCTTATTTATTCATTCATTGATTCAGTAATGCAAAGGGGCATTTATGGAGACTTGTGATGTGAAAATAGGTGAGAAAAGAGGAGACCAGGTGTCTTGAGGAGAGATTATTTGTTTTCTTTGTTTATCCTTTAACTTTTGCACTGAGCATGCTTGGAGAGTCATGAATAAAAAGGGAGTAGAATGGCCAAAAACACAAGAGAAAAATCTCTAGCTTGTTAGCCCAGGAGCTAATACTTTTTTTTAATAACAACCTGTAACAGGCTAGTATGTCAGACCTACATTCAATAATCTCCTCTACTTGGTGAAATTTCCAGCACTAGCTTCTACATCAGAGAAGACTTTTTTTTTGTGTGTGTTTGAAGTGCTGAGTCATTTGGTCCAGGAGAAGTCAGTAGGTAGCAATAAGTTAAAACAAGCATTGCAGCTGCCATGAGCTCCCCAGGGATAAAACATGGTGTGGGGGACATGCTGTATCACTTTCTGCACTGTAATATCTGTGGAAACTGTAGGTTTCCTTGCAGTGGGAGCCTGAAGTAAAAGGCTGAGTCCTTCAGGAGCATTTTCTTTGTGTTGCTCCATCAAGAAAGCGGAATTAATTTTCTGTTTCTCTTTAGAGCTTCCCATCTGGTGTGTGGTTGTGAATAACAGCGATGGGGAGAGCCAGAGAAATGCTTTGCTAGCCAGCTGAGAGGGAAACCTTTGGAGTGCAGATTATTAAGAGAAAGGCTGTGCAGCCAGAGCCTTTTCTGCCATCTCTGCCCTCGAGCTTAGCTGGAGCAGGGAGCTCTGATGGATCTACTGGAGGCAGTTTGAGGAAGTTCTTGAGAATTAATTACTCTTTCTTTGGCTTCCCTTGGGTCTGGCTCGCAGCATGGAGTTTTTGCCGGTGACATGTGTGGATAGGCTGGGAATAAATGATACGTCAGCAGAAAGGATTGCTGACACTTCTATACAGTCAGTGGAGACTCTCACCCACTCCGTTACATCATGAGAAGTCTTTCTAAATACATGTACAAATACCAGTTCCAGTGAAGACACTTTATCCTTTCCTTTAACGCTCTCCATATTCACCTGATACTCTTTGCAGCTGAGAGTCAGTGTAGCTTTCTTTTGGTGAATCTATTTAAAGCCCTGGATGTGAATGTTTTTCTCCTACGTGAAACTATTCACTGGTGGAGCTCAGCGTACTCTGCAAACACTTAAGCTTTTTATTATATTTATTATACCTGTGATTTAGGTGGGGTAGACGATGCATAAAATTTACATATACTTAAATGAAGGTCAAGAAAGGCTGTAAATGATTCAGATTGGTTGGGGAGGGATCAAAAGCTATTGCAAATCAAACTCAGATAAGTAAGTATTACCTGCTGCAATGCCTGCATTTTAGATACTTGGCTATAGAGTAAACTCTAGAGCTATAACTGAGGTGCCCGAGTCCCTTTACAGAGGGAAAAAATAAAGGGAGCGGGAGGGTACTAGAGAATAATTTCAAAAACTGGTGTTATGAGACTCCTGCTGTTTCCCAGGTACTTTTTTGAGGGGTCTAGGATCTGTACCTGCAGGATCTCTACCTCTTTAAAGTTGGATTTGCAGCCTGGAGTCCTCAAATGAGGCTAGGTGTCCAGGAGCTTTCTTCTAAAGAGACAAGCAAAGGAAACTCTTCCCTCTTATTACTCTTGCCGTGTTTTAAAACAAAATGAGCATCTTCTTGCCCTGTCCTTGCCTACTCCCTCCCAAGATTTGGAGCAGAAGATGGGGCTTTGCAGCCACGGAGGCTGGCTGCCGGACTGCAGGTCTCTACAGCCCGTTTCTGTTACAGGACACCTTACCCCGCTTTCTGCAGTGTGGCCAGGATTCAGATTTGCCTGAAATCTCCCCGTAAAGCACCACTTAGAGGTAGGTGGCATAGGTTCCCTTTCTGTCAGGCAGAGGATGGATCAGGATCTCACAAGGTCAGGGTAACTTAGGCAGGCTTGTCACCGCCCGGTACACCTGGGAGGCAGCAGTCCTGAGTTTCAAAACACAGTGGCCACTGTCACTGGGTCATAGATAACTCGATTTTGTTCATTTGTTAAGTTGTCTGAAGATGCCTGTCATGCTGATTCCCACAGTGGAAGAATGCCTGTATCCTGTTTTTGTGGGTGTTCCTTTTTTTCCTTTAAGTTTAATCATGAGCTTAGTGTTAACCCTTTTAGCTCTGCTATTACGGAGCTCTCTCACATGCTTTCAGAGCCTATGTGGCACCCGCAGAGCGGAATTTCAGTCAAGTGATCTTGCAGTCATTCACTTGGGCAGCTTGCCTTAGGATAGCCAAATGATTGGCTCTGACGCTTAGGTGCTACTGCTCAGATGTTTTCTTTTCATCAGCACTCTAATGCTTCCAGTTAAACCTATAAAATTAACCTCCTGGGTGGCTAGAAGTAGTGCTGAATCATTACTTCAAAAAAAAAAAAAAAAAATCTCTATCCCTGCTGTGGCTGTCTATTTACTATCTTAAGGGGACAATGAAATGATAACAAAGCGTATCATTTGCTTGAATTTGTAGGAAGGAAACTAGTGTAATGAGGATCAGTAAGTTTTCCTTATTAAAAATGAAAAATAGCAAAAGTAATGAAAATGGAAATGACTTAACAGATTTTGATATTTATCTGGCTTTGGATCTGGAAATCAGATTTGGAAGTGCAGAAGTAGGCCTGTGTGAATCAGTGCAGAGATCATCAAAACCAGAAAGAACTCACAGGAGGTGTTCTTAATAATCCCTGTGAAGCTATACAAGTATTTCTCCAGGTGTAGTTACCAACAGCTTCCCATCCCCCCTCACTAATGAGGAGAGTATAATTGGCTTTGTAAATTCTGTACTAGAGGATTCATCTGCTTTCTGCCACATTTTGCCAAGTACTAAAGCAGTTGCTGATTTGAGTTTTTAGAGAAGGTATTATTAATAAAAAGTGGTTCAACTAGGAAAGCTAAGGTGCCAAGACTCTCCAAGCTCACATATAATTTTTACGTGAGTGCCTCGGACAAAGTGCGTTCACAAATCCGTAAGGTCTTGCTCTCATATTCAGTCTTGTTTTGTAAGGTAAAGCTAAAATGAAAATACTGATGAGCGTACTTGGTGGTGTGAGAGAAGAACCTGTTCGAACCTTGTTCTGTTAATGATTCACATCAAGCAGCACTGCGTTGCATGAGCAACCGCATTAAAATAGTACTTAAACTAAGAAAATTGTAAGGATTGTCTAGTTTTGTGTCACTTTTAACAGGAACATCAAGAGTAATTTATTTGTGATGGAGCACGCTGAATACTTATATTCGAGACAACATTAAAATCTCTGGTATCCTCTTGTTAGTGTAGTCTCATTTTGATGCATTGGATATATGTGCTTGTAACTCTTGCCCTTCAAATATTCATATGTGAAAGTGAAAATAAATGTCTGTTCCTTTTCCTTTTAAGTGCATGATAAGACAGAGCCACTGAGAACTCAGAAAAAATTTGTCAATAGTCACTTATGCTAACGATTGTCTGGAAACATGTTATAAAGAATAGGTGCTTATAAGCACTCTCTAAATTGGAAAAGAATGGTGTGTATGGTCCTGAATATATAAAACATTAAGGCATTAGATATTGGTTATATGCTGGAGTGAAGCTGAGACATCTGATGACTGCAAAACTCTTTACTGCTAGACATATTCCAATGCAATGAACATTATTCTTGAAAAGATAAAACAATACAATGAGCTATAACATAAAGTAGAAAAAATAGTGCTTCCCCCCCAAGAGGGTTAGCAAGTGCTGTATTTCTATTTTCTTAGGCTATCCAGTGACCTAATTTAGGGGAATAAAAAAGATGAATGATGTTGGGTCTCAATACTCTTCGTACAAAATCATCCAGCAACTGAATCTATTTAGAACTACAGTGTGCAGCTCAGCATAGAGACCTATAGCATGTCTCCCAGCAAAACTAAATCCAGATAAATAAACACCCCCTGGGACTTCTGCTTAGATCACTACCACCGCTTCAAACTTAAAATGAGGAAGAAGGGGATTTTGAGAGGAGAGATACAAAGGACACAGCAGTGGTAGTGCTTATAAGGTAAGGCATCGTTACTAGTAGAGAAGTGTTTTAAAGAATGCCTCTTCACAGATGTACAACTGTTTTAGGCTCTGGCTGGTCCATGGTTGCCCCATTCGCTATGAATACGCTAGTCCAGCACTGAAGCGGTTCAGCCGTGTTCCCATGATTGGCTTCCAGCAATAATTGTACAGCTTTGGGTTCTTCAGTTAAATAGTAATACCACTTCTTGGAATAGTTCATACAGTTTCTTCTGCCCGTGTTAGCGTGACCTGCTTCATTCTCCCAGAGAAATAAAATGGCAAGTGATGAGTTACTGAGACCTCTTTGGTATTGGGAATTTGTGTAGGTTTTCTTCGTTAGATATACCTTTAGTACCTGGGTTAAGTACTCTTCATCTTCCATTGGGTGAGCGATACGAGTGAGTAAGCAATACAGACAGGAAGAAAGTCAAGAAATAAGCATGCAGCATCTATTTATTACAGCAGCATTTTAATATTGCATGTGTGTATCTCAGTGTAAAGGTTTGGATAGTCCATGGTTCTAGAGCATTGCATCTGTCGCAGTTCAGTCCCAGGATCTCCAAAATGGCCTTTTGCAATTTCATACTGCTCACTTCTGACTTTAATTAGGTGGAATTTTTATCATATACTATAAGAGAACTGAAAGCCAAGTAATTGAAGTAATTGATATTAGACTTTTGCCTTTGTCTCTGTACCTTATTGGTGCATTTTGACCCATTCTGATTGTGAGCAAGCTAAGAACTGTACAAAGATATCACGGTGATTGCTGAAGCAAGTTTCGTGCTGTGGATTATGCTCATTATTCATAATTATCACTTTATGATTAGTCACCTGAATGACACATTGGTTTTCTTCTCCGGGTTGGATGCTTAGAACCGTAAGAAAATACGGAGTGATAAGTATTTACCAGTGGAATTTCAATTCTCCCAAAGAAAGGAAAAAAAGAAGTTATGGGAGCAGAATCCATTTATCACAGCAAGGTTTAGGTACTATGCATTACTATTTCTCCTTTTGAATAGAGCCCTATGAAAAAATAAAAAAAAAATAAAATCATTACTTGAAAAAATAGAGGGAGGTAATTAGAATTCAAACTTAATTTTCTGTATGGTTCTGTATGAACAAAACATAATTTATCTAAGCACTAATATAAAGCAAAGGGAGGGAAAGGACATAACAAGGTGATAAATTTGATTTTCTAATTAATCTAAATGTTGAGAAATATATTTCTGCACTATAGACCTGACTTCTGTTAATAGCACAGAATAATGATGTTTCAGTCACTGAAGAATCATTTTCTCTTATTTAAAAAGCAGCAGGTCTTTTGGGGGAAAAAAATCAAGTAAGAAATTAAATGTGAGGAAATCTGGGGAAACTAGGAAATGTAAGTACTGTTATGATCTTTTCCATCGCAGAAGCATTTTCTATTTGAGAGTTCTTTCACATACTCTCCCGCTACTTCCCCCCCACCCTATTCTTTTGTCCAGAACTGTAATTTCTGGTCCCATGGCAGTGAATAGATAAACCTGGGAACGAAAGAAGGAATGGCGAATTCACAGCAGCTGTAATAGCAGCTAATAATTCTGAAGTTGTATCTAAAATCTGGGGGCATTTGCTTTAGCCCAAATGTTCTGATCCTTATTTACAGGCCAGTAATTCCTCCTGGTCCAAATGTGCTATGTCACCTGACGGTAGACATGGACCTAAAATACGTAAATGGCTTACACCATCTCCTCGGTGGTCTCTGTGGTTTATCCTGTGCTCTCGGTAGCCGGCCGTGCCGGTCTCACCGCTTGCGACTGCCCGTGGTAGGTTCAGCCTTCAGGAGGTGGGAAGCGTGAGGGCAGCGGTCGTGTGGCCAGCTTCGTAAGGCTTTTTAAATTAACCACTGTGTATGCAGATACAGAGACAATTGTAGTGAAACAGCAATTCAAATGAAAGGTGAGAAGCCCTTAGAGAAGTTATTGATCACCTAAGCAGAAACGGAGTCCGTAGTTTTGCCTCCTCTGGTTCCAACAGAGCTGTTACAGCCTTGTCATTATACGACGTGAAGCTCTCCCTCGTCTACCTTTGTCTTCGCCGTTTCGTTAGCATTTCCAAATAGGCAGAGCGATGCTATTGTGTTATATCAGCTCATTGCAGTCTCCATTTTTGGACTGTTTGCCTAGTTTTTGTCTTTATTCTTTGTCTTCACAATGAATACTGCCCAACATTATTACCTTTGTCACGTCTTTCTTTCTTAGATCACAGTGACTGTCGCTTCTTTTTAATTTGAAGATCTGTTTTGGACAGTGGAAGAAAGTGGCTATTATGTTTCACACAGAACCAATTTGGAATTTGGTTGTGAAAAGATATTTTAGTGAAATAGCATCATAATACAGGAAGGAGATGCGGGAGAGTGGAAGGCTCGATGAAAAATAAAATCTAGCCACAAAATCAACATTACGAGAAGAATGTGTAATGGCAATTATACGTGGTGTGCAATGTAAAAATGAGCAAATAATTTGCAATGAATAATTCAGTTTACTAATTTGGCTGTTTATCGCTCTGTGGAATATTTGCAAGCAGGCTGCAGTGTCCTCGAATCTTAACTGCATGGGAATAAGTTTTCCCAGGAAAAAAAAATAACCAAGTTCAGCATTCATTGGGTAGTCAGTGAAAAGTGTGTTTCTGTGGGCTCCTTCGGCGAGGGCAACACACACTGTTATTGAGCTGCTTTGAATTTATCCTTCAGTCAGAGAGGCTGAGGTAAATATGGGAAAAGAATGTCTGAAATCAGAGTGTTTATTAAAAAGAAACAAACCCCGGCAATATTGCCGAGAATTTCCAGGTTCTAGAGTTTTAACTTTGCATGTCAAAATAAAAAGGGAAAATACATTGTGGGAAATGGAATAAAGAACTCTGCTAATTAGCAGCAGTAAAAATAACCATGCCTTTCTTTCAAAAGTAATTCTATGCAAAAACATAGTTTGTATACAAAGGGATACTTAACATAGAAAATGCATAATTACATTACATACAAAGGAATAATTAAATCTGAAATCTTGAAAGCCTTATGAACAACTTGGGCAAGAAATGACTACATTTTTGGTGCCAGTAGGAACAGTAAGTTTCAGCACAAATCTATTCAAGCTCATTTGTAATTGGTACTTTTCTTTTTTTAAAAAAAAAACAAAACAACCATGAAACAAACCCCAAAGAAGGAAATTTCCTGTAGGATGGGAATGAGGCACCTTAGCAAGGTTACACGAGACAAAGAGGAGTGGCACCGCCTGCAGCTTGGTCTCTCCTAGCTGGTGGTATAAATCCTTCAGTTTGGTTAGTAGTAAAGCCATGTTATAAATGAAATACCAGTGTCTACAGAGTCTACCGTGAGCTGTACCACTGTCAATGGGAATGACAAATCACACCACCGCCAAAATTCCTGAACCTTGTGGAACTGGAGCCATGTCTTTACCAGACAAAATCTGTCAGGTCCTGGGGAGAGGGCTCTGTCCTGCCCCTCCTGGGACCAGGCTGCAGGAAGATTTTGGGGGGGGGGGATCAGCTCTGCACAGCCTAAGGAACGGCCAAGAGCTTCAGCAGGCACTTTCCTTCAGCGTATTTTTAGGTACACACCTAAACTTTGTGCCTGTTTCTGCGGACTAGAGCCTGGATGGTCGGTGTCTTGCGTGATGGAGCCCTGCAGGAAAACCTTTTGGTTGACTTGTTGCAGTAAAGTGAAATAATCCCAGGCAATTCCTCATGAACAGAATTTCCATATGTTAGGTTTCACTCAGTTGTAGCAAGCAGCTCTGTGGTGTGCTTTACAATGTGCTTAATGGTTTAGATCAATCGATGGCATCACTTGCTGATTTTAATGGGCAAAGAAAGCTTAATCCCTTCATGACTGACAGAAAATGACTGTGATAAAAACCAAAATGCTTCCCAGCTAAAATTTTGAACATTTGAATAAACCATTCCTGGAGAATATTGACAAATATTAAAAATATTGACAGATCAGAATCTCAAAACATCAAAAATCAGTGGGACTACTTATAAAATAGGTGCTAGTGTCAGGCTTTATGGTATTCAGTCAGAAAACTGAGCTTCGATCTGCAAGATATTTAGGTACCCTATTTCAGTTGGATTAATGAGAATTAGAAGCATGAACTTGACTTAGACATCTTGCAGTACTAAGGTGTTTGTGAACTTTTGATTTAGTAATCTTTGAATATCCCTGGGCAATTTAGTTCAACAGATTTTTTTTTTTTTTTTTTGCCTGGATATCTTTGAGTCCCAGAAACATTATTCTCTCTTGAAATCATTCTTCATCTAAGCCTCTGTTAGAAAAGTGAAATTGTCCTTTCTGATTCTCTCTTTAAATCTTTACCATAAGAATGAGTTATTACACAATTTAAAAGCCTAGTTTACTGTGTAAGTTATGGGGTTGAATGGCATGTCTTTGTAAAGTATTCTGTTCATTGCTTGATAAACAAACTACAGGAAAGTAATGGGGAACTACAAGCAAGTAACAGTGCAAGTGAAGAGAGGCAAATCAAATAGAATATGCCTCAGATTGGCTATATGATCATATATGATTACAACAATCTTTTGAAAATAGTTATGTGGTGCTGTAGGCAAAGTACAGTTTCTTCTTTTATTAATACCTATCATATATACCTCTCATTAAACACTAACGACACACAGGTCATCCAAAGCAGAAAATCCCTATTAAAGCTTTCCCTTTGGCTCAAACTGACGTGCTAATAGGGGCTCCCCTCTCATTTCTGTAACTTTGTCATCATAAGCTCTTCATAGGACCGAATTCAAGATAAACCAATGATCTGCATGTTCTACTTTTTCAGGTTCTATCCTGAGTAAGTATACTGCATTGGACTGGGACCTCAAATGGGAATAACAATCCTAAAACTGAGAAATTACTACACTGCAAGGTTGTGATGCTTTTGCTGTTCACAATTCCTACTGGCATCAATGTTGCTGGATCCAGCCCTAATATCTCTATAAGTGGGATGAAAAAAAGTTTAAACACTTTCATATCATATTCTATTTCAGTGCTTTTGCAGGAGGTAAAAATATTTATTTTTAACTAGCTAATCAATGCTTCACACTTCAGTTTGCAAATCTATAAAAGTAATGATGCCACAGTATTGCTGCTGCTCAAGCAAGATCCTAATCCAGGTATAAGACCCCTCAAATTACAGCTAGAACGTGGAAACCTTCAAAAGGCTTTGTTTATAACAATATGGCTGTTACAAACCAGTGGTTCGTACAAACACTTAATTTGGATGCAGTGTTTGTGCAAAAAGATTTAGTAGGTCAACTTAATTTCATAAGGTGTTATCCAAAACCTTCAAGTTTTCTCTTCAGCTCCATAGCTTGTATATCATTTTAATAGAGTTCAGCTTCTACAATAAATAAAAGACGAACAGGCTCCTGGGGAATAACCGTATTTGGGAGACTGACAAACAGAAATGAAGAAACACGGTAAAGCTTGTCCCGGGGCCACGGGAAGTGGCTAACTTGTTCTTTATTAAAAACAAAGTGGCAATATCAACAAACAAGGGAGCTGGGAGGGAATCTCTTTTTTATCTTAATGTACATATGGACATTAAAACAACTCTGGACAGAGTCTAAAAATTTCAGTACAGATATTCCAACTATTCAATGCAGAATTGCAACTGCAAATGACATTCTGTGTAGAATGAAAAGCTTGCTAATCCCAAAGTGATAGCTTGTTCTCAGCACAACCTTGTTTTCCAAGGAGGCCAGTTTGATCTCTGACCTAATTTTCTTGATCTGGCCTTGGAATAGAGCTTTGACTTTTTAACAATGTGCCAAAATACAGAATTCTACGCTGCTGGGACTGAACTCGGAATGGGCTAGAAGTTTGATGTACATAGATTTATTTTGATCTGAAGCGTGAAGTTTTGGGATGACCTTTAACATCACTGCTGCCAAGAAGCTCCACTAGGAAACTGAATTACCAGGAAAACACCTTAGCACACTGTGACAAACTAAACATAATTAGAAAACAATTGTTAGCTGCAACTAGGAAACTGTCAGCCAAATTCAGCCCAATGCTACTTACTTCTGCATTGCTCTATTTTATACTTGGGACGGATACCTTAGCAGAAATCCTAAGGTTTTACTGCTAGAACTTCTGCTGCCCTGTAGCAATCAAGGCAGATTCCAAGCGCTTAGATCTTATGATTAACAGTGAAATGTGACTTTTTATCTGCCCGACTTTCAAAAAAGCAGGGGAACAGCTCTATTCTAGGGGTCTGAGTACAAGGTTGTTTACATGGTCAATTTATTTCTCTAATACTTTAGGTGAAAACTTGTTTTACGAAATCTCGATTCAGGGAAGGACTAAATATATCTAAGTTTAGGCACTGGAGTAGTCCTAATAACTTCCTCAGAACTATCGCATGTGTTAAGTGGCATAAAGAATAAACACATAGTTTCTTAACAAATTCATTTAGACATTTCTCATTTACCACTGAAACACAGTAAAATTAAAGCTGTAGTTCCTCTTGGTCTGAACCAAAACACTCCTGATCTCAGTGGTGCGGAATGACGACCTGATATCCTGCCATAGTAACAGCACGTTGGACAGATTGCTTTTGTTTTCATCTTAAATGTTTCATGTTCCAAGCTGGGTGGTGACAGCACATGGTTCGTACATTCCTCCTACCACCTTTTTCACGTTGTCTTCCACTTTCCAATGCTTTGTATCGGTTTCAGGCTATCATCCTGAAACTCTCCTCTACCTGTCTTTCTTTCTTGGTTAGGTCAGGGATCTTTTGGAGTCACTTAGCTTTCCTTGAATCTATATATCTTCTTACATTCTAGCACTTTAAAAGATTTGTGCCAAAGCCCTTTAAAATCAAAGAAAACCTGTTCACTTCAGTGGACTTTGGATGGAGTTTGGAGTATACTTCCTGCTTCTCCCATAAAAAATGGGTACTCCAGTGTCTGGATTAACAGATGCGTGTGCTGCTTTTGGCCTCCCCCATCATAAGCCGTACAGGTGATACCTGGGTGACTGAGACCTTGCTCAGGGCAGGGTTTGTAGCCACAAGGCCTTAAATTTAAATGATTGAGCCTGAGGTTTGGAGACAAATATTCCTAGTGTCTGTCCAAACTTAACACTGGATGAGGCTCTGGACCTGGCAGGACAGCAGGTGATGCTGCGATATTACCAGCCTGCTTCGGCTCCCCTTCTGTCTCCACTTCAAAATGCCACCAGGCTTGCCGCTCACCTTAAAAATGAGAGAGATTAAATAATCACAAGTACTCTTAAAAACAGAGGAGTTTTTGTGAATTGGCTTTCCACGTTGTTGCAGAGTGCCCTTCCAACTGGTGTGAAATGGGTGTTTGCCCTGCCTGTCGTCGAGCTCAGGATGCAGAGAGACGTGTCAGGAGCGTGCCTCGGTGTCTAGCCAAAGCAGAGTCATATCATAAGCTTTTGTTCTTCAAACTCAAAATCGTTTCCCGTAAATCCTTACCTTGCTCTGTGTAATCTGTAAAACCAGCTGATGTGTCTTTCCTCAGCTGCAGCAGGCACGGAGCTTTAAACTCTTTGTTATCTCTGTGTTTCAGCTTATTTCTAGTTGTCTTGGAAGAGCTTTAGCTCAGTCAGAGATGCTTTCTTTTTGCTCCCATTTAAGCAAGAATGCAGCAACTGGTAAACCCAGGCAGAAACTTTGGTGGATTAATCACAACCTTCTTGCAGTAGTTGTGGATATTCCTGCAGTCCTATGAATCTGTCACCTTTTCATATATATTTCATGATTTTATTCTACTGTACTCATTGTACAGTGCTGGTAGCTCTTTTTAAATAAAAGAGGTGAAGAAAAGCCTGAAGGGTAAAGAAAAAGGTAAATTTCTTAATGCACCCTAATTCATGAGAATTCACATGCCTGGCAAACAGCTCCCTGAAGCCTCAGTAAATGGAAGGACAGAGGGGAGAAAAAAAAGCCAGCCGCAAAATGAGATAAATTAGTCATGGCTAAGGAAATATCCTGGTAGAAATTAACAAGAAACCTAATTAAAGCCATTTATCTGCACAGTGGGTTTATTAATACTCTGTTGCTATTTGCGTCAACATATCTACACATACAAGCTCATGGAAAGTTCTGATGTTCCACTTGGGTTTTCAGGGTAAATAGTCAAGAGTTTTAAATTGCATAGGTGCTCAAGTGAATTAAGCTTTAGGACATCCTGATCTTATATTGGTTTTGTTTCCTGAATACACGACAGTTTGTTTTGACCGAGAGAAAATAATGTATCTGCATTGCAGACATCTGTATTTTTTGTTCCTTTGGCTCTTTTCCCAAACTGCTGTTTGATAGTGATACTGTCTCGAGAGAGAGGGAGCACAGACTGTATGATCCAAAGTTTTGATGGGGGGGGGGGGACTGCCAGAAAATCAACCACATCTGGAATGATTTACATCCTTAATTTCCGAAGGATTATATTATTTTAAAACAGATTAGGAAATGTTATCAGAATGTGATTTAAGCTTTCACTTTTTGATGTATCTCACTGGATGCAGTACTGATATTACAGAATGTTAGTCAAATGTCATATTACCTTTAACTATTACTGATAATTATCCCAGAATTCCAAAGATAAGACCATGCTATGGCCATTCAAAAATAATGAAGTATAGCTAACTTTATTTGCACTTGTTTGGCTTGTCATTTTTTTCCACAATTCATTAGTTGTCAACCAATGAGATAAGGAATATTTGATATATTTTTCTTAGTAGTTTTTGACATTAAAAAAAAACCCATCATATTCGCACCTTGAAGGCAATCTGTGTTTCCAGCTGGGATGGGATACAGTGTTAACTGAACTGAAGTTGATATTATAATATATTAGTAAGCTAATAAAATTTAATAAAGAAAACAATTTCCCTTTTTGCATTGTAAAAGTTACCAAGCGCACCTTACCATGTGCGTCTCTATGGAAACAATTAGAATTTGGTAACAGAATCTCATGCCTTTCAATTTTTGCTTCACTACCCTGTTACTTGACAAAAGACTAGAAAATAAATACTGGAACTTTGTTAGTAGCAACTTAATATTGTGTTTTCTCTAAATAAAATTTTGCCTAGTAGTTCATTATTTCTTTAAACTGCCAGTCAAGCTGCTAGACCTTAAAATTAAATGAATACATTTATAAATTAGTATAATTTTTTTGGAAACAAATGTAAGATTGTCTGTCATGACTGATGAACAAAACTGTTTGAAACTTGTGAGCTATTAGCCTAAAAAGAACAATAGTAGCTGAGCTTCAAGATTTCAGATATTTTGCATATCAAGACGATTAAGGAGGTAATTAGCAGGACAAAGCACTGTCAATACAGGTAATGGGCTCTATGGAATAGTTCTGGCTCCAGGGCCCAGTTGGGTCTTTCAGATGGGAGAGGCCAGCCACAGAAGGCCATTCACACTTTTTTTAAATGCAGCAAATGATACAGAGCTTTCTGGGCTGAAAGGGTGACTGTAATACTGGGTCACGTATAAGGTTCTGATAGAGATTAATAAAAACAGCTCTATAGCTATTTCAAGCTAAGGAAATTGCTAAGAATCCAAATGGGAATTATCCAAAGGTAGGCTTCAGTGGCTAATAAAGCATAATCCAGAGAACCTTGCGAAGTGTGCAAAACCTTTCTGCGAATGGACAGCATGCGAGTTCAATGGCCTATTGCACTAGAACATTAAAGCTTTGAACAGTCGCTTGGAGACCTGTTCTGCATGAACCGGCTGAACGAGGCACTTCAATTCTGTCGCTCGAGCTGAACGCATGATGAACTTTTCTGTCAAAAGGAAACAGCAGTAAAGTTGTTACTGTGGACATCTGATGTAAATCCACTCAAGTGGATGAGAGACTTTTAGTGTTGAGGTCCGAGAGGAAGGTTCGGAGCGCTATGTAGCATTTCCATTTTGCGAAGCTTATTTCATTTAGTTGTCCAGTCTTGCTAAAGCATTGAACTGGGCACTAGACAGGTTTATCACTGGGCAAACCGCATCAGTAAGGTGAGCAGGTTTTATCTCTAACTCAGTGTACACTGACATCGGAGTTGCAGAGAAAAACAACAAAAAATCTCTACGGTTCTGGGATTCTACAGGAGAACTTGTCAATTATTTCATGCTAAAAGGTGGTTACTGGGAGCAGTGGATGGTATGAGCTTTTATTTAAGGTGTAAGTCACGAATTTATCTCTTTCATGTACTAGCATAACATGTCTTAACTTACAAAAGAGAAATGTACTCAGTACTAAAGATGAAAAATACATGTGTTTCTAACTAATCCTTTCCCTTTGGCTCTCCAGCCACTGAATTTCTTCCTGAGATTTGCGAAAACCCGCGCGTAAGAATGTATATTTCCGTATAGAGCTCATCCAGCTCTGAACGGTGGATGCTGATCTGTTTTCTCTTTTTCTCCTTTGTCTCCCCTCTAATGCGACCAACTCTCTTTAAATTATCTCTGAGATAATACAGAACTTAAACCTAGGCTATGAGAATTGAGAAACTTCTTTACGTTGCCAGCATTATACCAAATATCCCGAGAGGCATTTTTGACAAATATAGAAACCTATAGAAACAAGTGAGGCTCTCGTGAGACAGAGGAAAGTCAAAAGCAATAGGTTAGGTAAATTTCCACATTTTTAACTATGATAGACAAGAAAATCAAGCAGTTAAGTATTTATGTTTTAAAATATATATTTTAATGCTGGTTATCTCTGTCTCTTAGACTTACGTAGGAACGTGGCTTCTTCAGTTTTGTTCCAGTGGGCAGTATAAGTTAGTTGCACTTTTCTTTGTTCTTCCTCTTTAAAGCTAACGTAGTCTAATAGGATGCATAATAATAGTGGCAAACAGAGTGGGACTGGAGACTTGAGCTGTATTTTTTTTTTAAAGCCTCTGTGTATTAGCTCAATGATATTGCTGCTAAGTATTAATGTTGAGTGACAAAAAAATGCCTTGCTTCTTCTCTTGAGTTTTCTTCTAGTAATCTGAATTTCAAGAGGAAGCCAGCTTCACCAAGAAATGTGATTGAGAGTAGCTGTACATGGACTGAAAACCTCTGAATCTCAAACAAGATTTTGGGGTTTTTTTTCCTCCCATTTTTATGCAGAAACTGTATTTGACAACTAGCTTATGTAGCATCACATTGTGTTCTGCCGCATCTTAACAGGAGGGCTTTTACGATAGCAATGCGGCAGCAGGTTGAACAACTCCTGGGGTCTGGATTGCAAGTGTAGATGTTAGTCTGAGCTATTTTGGTCCAAACCAAATGTCCAATCATTTCAATGGATGAGCTCTGAGAATTGACAAGGCACTTGCTTGGCAGTGATACGGCTTTTGAACACTTTACTGTTATTGGAGAAAAGCTACTTGCACAAGTAATTCCTCTAACCAGAACCACTTGCATAACTTGAATGTGGAAGACATTCACAGTTGAATTATTAGTTGTGTGGATGCAAGATGACTGTATTTGCTGTTACTCCCTCTTGCAGCGTTCCTCTAGAGAGCTCAAAACTCCATCAGATCAGCGTGTTGCTGGTGCTCAGCTGAACAGTCTGTAAATAGATCTAGTCACATTGTTTTCCACATTTTTCACAGGACCGTCAGCTTTTCAGAAGGTCATCTTGTTTTGTTCAGCTGAGACCCTGATTGAAGGAACCATTCCTGTTTAAAATAGTGATCAGGTGTTTTGTAAATAGATTTCATTTTGGGTTTTTTCCTAATGGGAATGTAAACATGCTGTATCACTTTCCTGAAGGACGGATGATCTTTGTAGCTTCTGAGAGAATTGGGAATTGACCCTAGGAAGTTATTATGTTGCTGTAATAAAGAGACGGGGCCCACTTAGGAATTTTCTCTGTGAGTCTGCTGCTCAACTACCAGTGTTATACTGCTTCCCCTTTCCACTAAAATAAAAGGCTCAGTCTGGCAGACATTCATTAGCATAAACCTTTGATCAGTGTAATTATCTCCAGGCAAAAAATTAGTTCTTGTTTTTTTTCCAAATTAAATAATGAGCAGAATATTATCAATTCAAAAAATGTACCCCCAACCTTATTTAAAAACTGTACCTAACGTGTGCTGCAGAATGCTGACAAAGTAATCCTCTTTCTTAAATCCTCTTTCTGTCATTGATTTGTCGCAGGTTTGTTTTCATCGGTCTCATAGCCAAGGTGAACCTTTACTTCAAAGATTTTTTTTCCTTGTTTTTTAAAATGACCTCTTTTCTTTTTCCTTTTTTTTTTTTTCCTTCCCACTCAATTTGATTCTAGAGCAAATTCAATGAAGTCATGAATGTTACAACAGGGACAAACTTGACCTCATGTTCCTTGTATTACTTGATACATGTCAAGGTAATGATGATTAAGCGAGCATACGAAAATAGAACACTTTTCATGTAAGTGTTCGAACCCTTCAGGTCGGCCTTATTGCTTTAATGAGTTGTTGTGTTATGCTATTTGAGAGGAAAGCAAGCAGCAGGAAGGGTGGACTATATCTGTAAGGGAGAAAAGGTTTCAGAGAGTAAATTCAGATCACTAATAGGTGCTGAGAAGACCTGCTCTCAGTTCTGCTTTTAATCTCTGCTTACCGGGACAACTCTCCACAAACGAAAAAGGAAAGGGGCTGGTTTGTGAGCCGCCTCCTCACAACAAAGCATGAAATAATTAAAAACCTTTGAACCCTCCCCATCTTTTGTCAAAGGCAACTTGCTTGCACCAGTTTAGATGCAGAGACTTAAATAAGGAAGTAATTGCCTGTACGCTGAAAGCATTTATTTATCGAAATACTGACCACTGTTCTAAATGTTTGTGTTGCATACAACTTTTGCATATTTACTAATTAAATCTTGGGTTTTTTCTTAAATACTTGATGTTGCACACCTGAATTCATATCTTGTCTTGTGATGTGTTTATTATGATCAAGTTCTAAGGCTACTGGATTTATTCCCCCCAAAAGTATGCCTTTTTAAGTTTGAGTATGTGTTTAGATTAGAATAATATATGAATCTTTGCTTAATTTTTTTTTTTGTTCCACTCTCCTGGTATGATCTAAGAGATCATTTAATGGGACATATTTCTAGAGACAGAAGCTTCACAACTTCCCTGTTCAACCTCTTTCATTGTTGAATTATCCTCATTATGAAAGTGTTTCCCCTACATCCAGCTGGAATTTCCCTTGCTGCAAGTCACAATTATGGTTTCTAGTCCTTTTACTACGTACCTCCAAGAACCCTCTGATTCCACTTTCTCTCCAACAACTGCTTGATAGTTGAGGACCTCAGTCATATCTTCCACACTATGATGTGTCAAAACTTACTTTTTTTTTCCCCTACACTTTGATTTTTATTATTTTTGGTTTTAATTGGTTTATTAGCATTCTGAATAGCACTTCCTTGAATTTCTGAGGAAAAAGGCCATTAGCGTGTCTTACAGGGGTGTCGTGGTTTAAACCCAGATGGCAATTAAGCACCACACAGCCGCTCGCTCCCTCCCCGCCTCCTCCAGTGGGATGGGGAAGAGAATCGGGGCGGGGGGGAAGTAAAACTCATGGATTGAGATAAAGACAGTTTAACAGGACAGAAAAGGATGGGAAAATAATTCTAATAAAGGTAAGAGAATATACAAACCAAGCGATGCACAATACAATTGCTCACCACTCGTTGACCGATGCCCAGTTAGTTCCCTAGCAGTGATCTGCCCCCCCCCGCTACAACCAACTCCCCCCAGTTTATATACTGGGCATGACGTCCTATGGTATGGAATACACCTTTGGCCAGTTTGGGTCAGCTGCCCTGGCTGTGTCCCCTCCCAACTCCTTGTACCAGCCTTCTTGTTGGCGGGGCATGAGAAGCTGAAAAACCCTTGACTTGGTCTAAACACTACTTAGCAGCAACTGAAAACATCAGTGTGTTACCAACATTCTTCTCATCCTAAATCCAAAACGCAGCACTATACCAGCTAGTAAGAAGAAAATTAACTTTATTCCAGCTGAAACCAGGACAAAGGGATAGTAACCATATTCCATTGAATATTTGGAAAAAATTATTTTGTATTAATGAAGCGTCATAATCAAGTATAATATGAAAGCCCAAGCATTTGTTGCACTGAAATACTCTGTTCTTTTCTAAATTACAACAGAGTAGCAAATTCTAAATCCTCAATATAAAAATAAAACTGAATGACTAATCTATGACTTCTGCAGAGCCGAGCAAGGCAAAAACATGGTTTCAGGGGAAAGAACAAGTTTTGAAAATTTTTTGTATTCTTCTATGACAAGACTGTCTTTCTAATTGTTCCCTCTTTCATGAAAGCTTATGTTAAGAACAGAAAGTAAACAATCTTCTTCCCTTGTCACTGTCTCCAGTAGGCAATATCTTCCATGTGTCACGTTATGGAATTTCTGGGGGGGTGGGGAAAGGCAGCAAATATGATGGATATATGCTGTGACACTGCAAACCTGTTAACCATCCCCTCCCCCAGGTTTCTAACATGATTGAAGTCAGTTAGAAGCTTTAGGTTTCAGTGGTAATGAGATGCAGCCTAGTTTAAGTAGGCTTCTACCACAGATTAAAAAAGAAAGTCATTTTGTTTTCAGGCCAAATATGCACTGTGCCAGTAAACAGATTTATCTCTTTAAAGTCTAGCATTGGAGACGCATAAAAGAATTTAAAAGAATGAGTCATAAATGCACAAAGAGTATTAGAGCCAAGCTTTTCTGAAATGACCGCTATTTATATGTCCTTCAGAATTTGCTTTTTTAATGTATTCATTGACAAACTTAGTTCAGTTTGGTACTGAAAATTTTGTTCTATATTCCTTTTCAGTTTCAGCTTTCTCTGTACATAAATTAAATAGCAGGAAAATGTGTGTCATGGCCTTTTACAACAAACCAGTGAAAGTTCCCTGTAGCGGTAGTCCAGCTGTGGATTTGATTGCATTAAAAACAAATCTAGAAGCTTTTTATTCAGATAAATGCAAATCTTCAGTAATCAAAAGTGTGAAAAATTTGTAAAATCTCTGTAGCTGTGGAAGTTCAATGTCCTAAGCACTGACAGAACTATATTAACCATGCTTTTGCAAATAAAAATTACCTTTTAAACTTCCAGCTGCTTTTAATTAAAAAGCTTGGGAACTAAGTAATAAAAATGAAGAACTCAGAGGCAGGTTTTCTGTTTATTTTAAAAAATAATAATATAAGTCTGAAAAAGACATTCTGGGTTATTGAGTTCTGGGCTCTTCTGCCCTGTTGCCAGAGGCTGCTTCAGTATTGCAGAAACTTTTATTTCTCTGAAAGACATAAAATGAATGAACAAATGAAGAGTTAGTAAAGTAAATATTTACATTTAGCTCATCTGCATTCATTATTTAACTGTGCGTCATTTATAAAGATATTTCTCCAAACAGAAGGACCACATACTATTTAAGGGGAGGCCCATACGCTATTTAAAACTCTTTAGACTCTCTTCATGTTCTAGCATTTAGTTCTGTAAAGGATTTGGTCTAGGAGACAGTCTTACACGGACCTGCGGAGACTGGATGTACACCACGTTCTCTACTTTTTATAAAGAACATACGGAGGAGGCGAGGAAAGGTTTACCAGGGATTTGGTAACTGGATGTGGACTGGAATTGCAACATTGAAATACAGTTTTTATTACAGTATCACTAGAAACAGTTAGGCATAGAAACTAAGAGCCTAATGCAATCTGAATATAAGCAGTGAGGAGTCTCACTTATTTCAATGACAGTTACTTCCACCTGCATCAGAGCTGTATTTGCGAATTTGGCTTTGTGTTACTGACACTGACTTTCCTTGATCTTGTTGTCCTAAAAGCGGATTTGTTACCCACTGTGCAATAGACCAATCTCACACGCTCAGGAGAGATATTGCTTTTTATTCAGGCCTGGGTGCTCGGTGGACTTTCCACAAATCAAGCACACCAGATCCATCAGGTGTGCCTCTCTTATACGGTAACACTTACATATGATTCATAAAACTATTCCTGCCTAGTACATATTCAAACTATCTAATGCATATGCATAGGATTATATAACCATGACACATCAAATGCCTTTTCCGCATGCCCGGGGGTCTCGGGTGGTCTCCGGTGGTCGTTTGGGGAGGTATCCCCCCCTCACTTTGACCGCTAAGTCGCTCCGTATCAGGTCAATGGTTCATTTTCCTGCCAAGAGGGACGCATCGTCAATCAGGAAAGAACAGACAGGATTGGAATGATCTTGGCTACTTCTCTAGGTATTATTAAAACTGTTTGAAGTTGAAAATTATTAACTAGCTTAATTTAAATCAGGGTTTTCTATATCTGACATCAGTCTCGCTTCTCATGCAGCAGAGAAAACCCCAGCTGTAGGGGACAGTAAACTTCATATTTCTAAACAGTTGTGGTATTTTTTTTGTTATACTTGGGAAGAAAAGAGGAAACGCCAAGTAAGGTTTTCATATGAATTGGTCAAAAAAACCCCAGAACTGCTGACTGTAACAGAATAGTCATTATTTTGGAAAGTATTTGGGAATGTTCATAGCTCTGAGCATGTACTTCTATCTCATTGCTATTTTTTTGAACACAAATTTTCAGGCACAGCTTTAGCATCAGTGCTGTCAGGGAAGTGCATTATGCTCAGGTTCTGTTGTTTTCAGTAGTTTTGACCTGGAATCCTTCCTGGGTTTGTATTTGTTTTTAGTTTGGTCTCTCTCAGGCCTGATGTGTTTCTTAGGGCCATCCAGAGTGTAGATTTCCTTTGATCTGTGTGCTGAAGCACAGGGGCTCTGCATTTACGCATAGACGAGCCTTATCTTTGTGGAAAACTAATTTACAAACTCGAATTTGTATTCTTGAATATCTTAGGGGAACATCACAGAGCTAAGCAGGGGAGGGGTGACAGGGAAGAGAAAGGACAGCTTGAATTCTGCCTGGAGAGCAGCATAATGTGTGTGAAGCACCCTATTGCAAGTAGTAACTCCCTCAGTAGTCATCCATGGCGAGATAGCCCCTGATAAAAGACCAGAAAAGGTTGAGTGAGTCCTCAAACTGGTACAAGGTTCAGATAAACAGGGCAGCACTGTGGAATGTGGATTCATGGAGCGGGGCGAATGGAGCTGGCAGCTTCATCCGTGTGCCAAGGCGAGCTGATGTAAACAGTCCTGGTCCAGGAGCTGTACGGTTACGTGAGAAGAGCTCTACACGGGCAGTGTTTTCTCTCTGTAACCCAAGTTTGAGGCTGTAGGTGAGAAGCAGCATGGAGGAATCGTCCCCCGAGAACCAGGGGGGGATTTACAGGACGGTGTTTCCAGGAGCGGCCGGAGCAGCATCTGCAGTGCTGCGACTTCTTCCCACGGCAGGTCGTGCCGATTCCACATACGGTCCTGGGTTTGGGCACTTCTCTTCCTTTGCATCCTGCCCTACTGCTACTGTTTTCTTGCCTTACCACATGCGTTGCTTATTTAGCTTATAAACTTATCCTTTTGACAAAGAAACGGCCATATGAAAGTTGTATACAAAGGTTTATGTGAAGATGTAAAATATTTTCCCCATGTTACTTATTCTCTGCCAGAACAAAATGCACCAATTAAAGAAAATATGCTGTACTTCATATTGCGGGGTGGGGATGTTCATAAGTACTTAACATTGTAGTAAGTCTGCTTTTGCCTAAGGAACTGTTTTTATTATTTTTATAAGCAGCAGAATTAGGACCAACATGAAACTTTTCAGAAGCTACTTAAGCTTGTAGTCCTTGTTTATTAGCAAAAAGCTACAGAATTAGATCTGAACCTTCTTCAACAGAGATTAAATTGGACCCAGTTCCAGTTATATCTCTAGTGAGTTAATCCCATCATGAAAGAAACAAACAATATATCAAGTCAGGTATGATTATAATCAGCAGTATGTTTAATAAATCAAACCAGCCACACTAATCCAGGAACATAAATAACGTGAAAGAAATCTTTTCTCCTGTAAGGTATTGAATTCAGAATACTTGGCTTTGTACACAAGAGCAGATCTGTGAACTGCTTAACTTAGAGCCATGTATGCTGGCAGGGGGGAAGTGGTCATCAGCTCTCTTCTGCTTTTATTGCTGTTCCCATATAGAGCAAACCATTATCATTATCACTTTCCATAACACTTTTTCACATTTATAATTCTGGAGCCGGTTTCTTGGATCTGTGCCCTGCTTTGAAATGTTTTCAAGACTTGTCCTCTGGATAGAAAGAAGGACGTAAACTTTTCTTTTAAGTGATCATAAAACACTTTGCTCAAACACTTCCATTTTTCCATTTCAAAATGGTTTTTATTAGAAATACAGCATGAGCAAAACAACCCCTAATTTCCCAAAAGACATTGCTGAACCTTCAACGAACTGATGACAAGCTGATACTTCCACAGCAGAGTACAAAATTCACATACTGAAAATGGGCAGGATTTCACAAGAAGCCTCTATGAAACCCAGAACACATCCATGTCACCTGTACAGATTACTTGAAATTGATGTGAAAAGTAGCTGGGACTTTTCAAGAGCAGGGCTGAAGATGCTTAAAAACACTCATGATATTAACTAACCGACTTTTCAGCAAAAAGCTGCACACTTAACCTTTCCTCACCATGCTGCATAGCAGCCAATATAAAACAAGCTGTCAAAATGTCAAAGAAAAAATAAATACGAGAATTTAATCCAAGTAGGTTTTAATTGCTGCTTCTGCTAATACCATTTGACATTCAGGATTTTTTTTTTCTTAACTTATTATATAGTGAAATTTAGAGTAACAGTTGCAACAATAATTCTGTTCCAATATTATTCTAGCCAAGTGCTCAGTTTTCCTCAGACAGCAGTCATACAGTGTTTTGCTGCCTGCCTGCAGCGTGGGCTACTCGTAACGATGGGGTACTCCTTCTTGGAAGGTTTGTGTTTTAAACTTGGTGCAGTTAATGGTGAAATGTTAGTTACAGGCAGTTTCAATAATTGTGGATATGCATGACTTCTGCAAGTTAGGGTTTCTAAATGCAGAGCAATTCCCAGCTGTAGGCTGAATATTAGAAAAATACGGATTTAGCGGCATCAGCTGTGCTTATGTGGAATGACCTGAGAGACCTCATGCTCTAAAACTCCATTCTTGCACACAGTGTATCATCAAACATTCAAAAACATTGTTTTGGAGGAGAAGAGATGATTTGATTGTAATACTCATCTATTTTTGCTTTATATATATATACACACATATAGAATTCTTGCTTACACATCTGATGAACTCATACGTTTGATTTCATGCATTTTCTCTCCTTTTCCACCCTTCAGATTTGGATATTTGGATGTGGCTGCCTCTCTGGTAAAGACCAGCGATGTTATCTCTTGAAGACAGGGATGGCATCTTGCACTTTCCGTGAGGGAACCAAAAGAAATTTTCTAATAGGAACTGAAAGAATGTATGATGTAATTAAAGACAGACCTGCTACAATTTCCTACTGTCAAGAAATTGGTTTTGCTTTTCCCCATCTTATGTTATTTCCAGATGACCTGTTCCTACAGCTTATGCAAGAAGCTGATACACTAGCCAAGCCCAGGGGAATGAGATTGCAAGGGAAAAGATGCAGTTTTATATCGCTATTTCTATAATTAGCATATGTGGGAATGTAGGATACTTTCACAGCTGTCATTGGAACCTGTGAAATTTCCCACTGGAAATGACCAGTCCCTAATTTAGTGAGAAGAGGTTTGCATAAAAGTCAAAACAGCAAAGGCCGGAAGATCTCATGAAAGAACTACTGTTTCACAGTTACAACTTTATTCAATCTATAACACTATCATTTTGGACATGTGCGCTCAGACGTGCATTACATATGTTAGGTACAAGTATGAAGTCATTTTTGGGTCATTTGTCTGATTCATTGCTGGTTCTTTTCTTTATTTCAGGACCTTTGAGACTGGGTACTTCTGTATGAGCTCCTTCCTATTGAGTAGTGCATGAAGGAAATCAATCTCCATTCTTCTTAGATTCTTGCTTTCATAAGCAATAATTAATCACGTTAAACTACTGATATAAAAATAGATGGGGTGTAAAATAACTTCTTAATTTCCCTGCAGGCCTGTCTCTACTTTTAATGGAATTTAACTTAATTTTCTCTTAGTGGAAATTTCCTTTACGAACTGGTGTGGTCACTTCCCCCACAATAACATCTCAGAGATTTTGATGAATTGAATAGCTTTTGCTGAGCACTCTCTCCTGTGAAGTACTTGCAGCCCTTTATGCCTCCAGGGATGCACTCAGCCTCTTGTAAGCCCCAATCCATTCCTCCTCAGTGATGCAAATTGTTCATTTGAGTATGGATATTAGAATTCATCTTACCCAGATCTTCAGGTTATGTTCTTGATCGCAGTGAAATTTCAAATGTTGCTGCACTTTTGATTTTCAGTTTAACCCAGTATTAAAATAGATGCCTCTTCATAACTCAGATCCATAATCACAATCTTTAATCATATTTAGAATTGGGTATTTTGGTCTCTGATCACCTGATTGGATCATGTTTTTCCACAATGATGATTATGTCTAGATGAGACTGTATTACTTACAGGCATATGCTTCAGAAGTGTGAAATTTCTTCTCATTTCAGTGTTGACTCATACTGAGACACCTTTTCAGTATTCCTTAGTAGGTGATAAAAGGATCTCTCAAAGAACACCTCTCTCTTTTCACAACCTGTACATTGTAGGATGATTCCAGGAAACCCATCATCACTCTTAATTTTCCCTAATTTACATTTCCATGAAAGACTGATGAGCAGCGATAAGTCAGTTGTTAGCCTAATAGCATTATCAAGTTGGCAGAGAAGTGTTTTCTGCAGTTATACCGAATTCCCTGCAGTGGTAGGACTGAAAGGCATTGCCAGCACTCTTCCGAGGGTAAAAAAAGTGGTACTACAAACCTTCTAGTAAGACAAAGTCTTCTATCAGATGTTACCTTTTTCTTCTTTGTCCGGTGTATAGGCAGTATCTATATTGCTTACGTGTGTATATATACATCTAGACATGCGTATATATATATATATATATACACACACACACATATACCTACATATGTGTATCTACACACAGGAGCAAACACGATAAGCTTCATGTAACATTTAATTTCATATTTATGACAGTCTTTAAGTCTAGCCCTTAATTTAATGCTGGACAGAGATTTTTTTTTTCTTTCTCTCCAAAGCCTATCAGTCAGTCCAGGAATTCTCTTTTTTGTTGTTGTTTTGGCTTTGGCTTTTGGGTTGGGGTGTGTTGTTTTGTTTTGTTTTGGTTTTCTCCTGAGAATTATGACTGCTTGTTAGGCTACAATATATATATTTATGAAATTCTGTGATGTCTGTGGGTTGATTATCACACATAATACACTTATGAAGCATGACTATAATCACAATTTGTCTGTATTGTTTTGTACCAAGTGTAAAATGAAGTCTGGAGTAGGTCTGCCATTCTTTTAGTGCAGCTTTGACCGTGCTCTGATTTTGCACGTTGAACCGCTATTTTTTCAATTGTTTTATTTACAGGTGGGTTTCTTTTTTTTTTTTTTTAAATATTTCATTTAAAAATCTATTGTTTAACATTTTCTACTTTGTTGGTTATGCAGGATGGTTTTATTCATTGATATAACAGTGTCATAAACTAATAGAACAGTTAGACTGAATTCAGAACTAAGTTTTTGTTTATCTTTGTTGAAATAATGTCATTAATATGGGAGGGGGTTTTTGTTGTTAATTGACAATAACGTTGTGCTCTGTGATGTATATTGAAATACTATCATATGAAGTACTCGCTGCATTTTCTACATAAAAATGAACAAGCTGCTGATTACAAAACGCAATGCTGAAATCCTAAATCACAGTAACATTCTACTTCATAAATAATACTAAGTTGGGGCTACACCAAGACTTTCTCTGAAGGATTAGATGGGAAATTGCATTTCTCTTCTGTGTTTTCAGATTTGTAAGGACCAGTGAGAAATTTTATTTTCGGTATTGAAATACTGTGCACTTTGAGTAACAACAGGAAAAAATTTCATGGGAGTTACTTCCAGATCACAACTAACTCCCTGTAGCCGAGGAGGGCAAGTCTGACTTGAGCCCACTCTGCCAGTTCCTGTAATGCATGGTGGCTCCCCACTGGTTCTCTTCTGCTTCTGCATTCTGTCAGAAGTCACTAAATGGCTTCTACCTTGTAGTATCTGAGAAGATAGAAGATATATATAATTCATCAAATCATCCCTTCTGAAAATGAATAAAACATACACATCCAAGTATGCATCAAAAAGCTTCCTATTCTCTTGTAAAGCCGACAATTACCACCTCTGAAGAGGTCTGTGTAGCAGTGTTGGATCCTATTTTGTATAATATTTTTTCAGCTAGAGATCAAAGAGCTCTCTTCTTTCACCTCTTCTTATTAAGATATAAAAGAATTCCTTTAAATGGGACTTTTTTTCTGTGGAGGTTCTGTTTACAGAACAGCCAAATAGAAAATACAGTGTACTCACTCTGCAAAAAATGCATTACAGCTACATTTTGTATGACAAATGAACACTATTGATTTTCCTATAGTGCCTTTCATAAAGATAATCCGTATATAGAAGGAGTCAATTAAATGCTGAAGAGAATAGAAAGGTTTAAAGCTGTTATTTAAATTGGCGTATTTCACAGGAAATGCACTGAGAAAGCAGCTTGGGATTAACTGTACGCCCTCCCATCTTCAAAGATTGATATGGAAGGCTTAAAAAATATGAGAAATGTAAAGAATCATAACAAACAGTCAAGAGAGCTGATTGATAAGAAGTCAGCAAGTGAAGCCATGAAGCCCCCAGGGGTCTGAAAAAGCTCCAGGGCCATTTTATTCAGGTTCAATGATGGGGAAGTCGTTCAGAGGAAGAGAGAAATATTGAGAGTAATATTCCTCTGTGAAACCCTGAGAGGATGTTTTAACCTGTTCCATTGCAAAGAGATGGGAAAGATGATGGTAGGAAACATGAATATACTTCTGGTAAAGAAATATATTTTCAGTCTATTCAAACAAACTGTTACAGAGAGAAACAATAAAGACTACCAACCTTTGTGTACTGTTGCTACTATAATTATTCTAAATGAATACTTTATAAGATTTTGTAAGAACATATTCCAGAACTGAAAAGTACCTATTAATTTCATAAAATGGATTCTATAGTGGCTAACTGAAACACAGCGTTACCACCTTTGCACTGTGCAGGGTTTTTTTTAGGGAGTGAAGTTGGTTTTAGGTATTGCTTTATGCTGAATCACAAGGACTAAACCATTGAAGAGCTTCCTTTACATTTCCAGAAATAACTTAGATGCTTTGAAGTCTAGGATTCACTTCTACATAGGATTTTGCTTAAGTCACTTTTGAAAGTGAAGCACGGGTCAGCATTCATTGTGCCTAGCTTCAATCATGGAAAAAAAAATTATCTAGTCTAATCTTGCTTTTATGACTCTTTTGTAATGAAGAGAGAGAGAGAGAGAGAGAGAGACGGAGACGGGTCTTTTTTTCTCACTCGTTGTAAGCCCTTTCCATCCCTGAGATCTCTTCCTTTCTGCTCATACAGAAGAATACTTTATAATAGGGTTATTATTTCTGTCATGTTTTATATTGGTTGTATAATAATGTTTTATATGTCAGTCCAACAGCGCGCTCTGTGTGGTTTGGATTTTATGGGAAGCTGAAGGCTCTGAAATCATGTAGATTTGCAAAGGGTTTCAACGTCCGGTCTCTGGTGGACGCCGGTGAAAATTACAGACCTTTTCAGTATTTTATATCATTAAACTGCTACGTTTAGAAAATGAGAGTGAAATGCATCCTTGCTTCCATACTTAGGTTAACTTCAAGAAATGTGTATAATTTCAGGACGAATACAAATCAACCGTTAAGTGATGGGACTTAGCAAAGAGCTTATCCTGGTGGGAGAATTTTCCAATGTTCAGAACTGCTCAGCTTTTTGGCACATTCAACTGACACACTTGACTGAGGAAACCTCAGAAGAGACTTTCATCTGACCTGGTATGTATGGCAATGGCTACATTTCCTATAATTACTCTATAGTAACCACGAACGTTTTCATGTACATTACATAGCCTTCCTTTGATAATTTTCTCTGCTTAGGAGGGGATTCCATCAATATTTCTAAGCTGCTCATGAATAATTCCACTTTTCTCCCTTCCTATTAGCATACAATGTTTCAAAAATTTGCAAGTGTACCTGGTTAGTTAAGTGCTAATACTCTAACTCCAATTAAAGTTTTTTAGGATTTAAAAGTGGTTACGTGTATTGAGTAATTGTCTGGAATCAGTTGGATTATGTACTAGAAAGCAAGACGGTCTTGTTTCTTTAAAATTTTCATTTACATTACTTTCTGATCATAAACAACCCCTGGAAGACTGAGGTACTGTAATATATACCATCCTACTACTTCTTCATATAGCTTAAGAAAAGAAAAATCCGTTTAAGTATTTGTCCTGTTTTCAGCTGGAATAAACTTAATTTTCTTCTTATAGCTCGTATAGTGCTGTGTTTTGGATTTAGGATGAGAATACTGTTGATAACACACTGATGTTTTAGTCGTTGCTGAGCAGTGCTTACACTAAGTCAAGGACTTTTCAGCTTCTCATACTGTCCTGCCGGCGGAGGCTGGGGGTGCACAAGAACCTGGGAGGGGACACAGCCAGGACAGCTGACCCCAATGAGCCAAAGGGATGTTCCATACCATATGACATCATGCCCACTATATGAACTGGGGGGAGTTGACTGGGGGGGCACCGCAGCTCAGGGATTGGCTGGGTATGGGTCAGCGGGTGGTGAGCAATTGTATCACTTGTTTTGTGGGGTGCATCGCTTGTTTTGTATGTTCTCTTAGTATTAGTAGTATTTTTCCTTCCTTTTCTGTTCTATTAAGCTGTCTTTATCTCAACCCATGAGTTTTACTTTTTTTCCCCCTGATTCTCTTCCCCAATCCCACTGGGGGGGGGGGAGTGAGCGAGCGAGCGGCTGCGTGGTGCGTAGTTGCCGTGGGGTTGACCCGCGACAGTATTACTAAGAGATAGACAGACAATAGCTGTAGGTTACTAAGAAGCAACTTGAAATTAATGATTGGTGGAATAAATTCACTGATGCAAAATAGAGGAATTCAGATGTAACCCTGTTGCAAACTTCACCCCCGCTCTGTCTCCAAAATCTGCAGCTTTTAACATAACACAATGCATATATTTCACTTCAACTTTAGAGTGTTACTGACTATGGGGTTTTATAGCAAAACTTTTTCTGTAAACGTTGGCACTTGAAAAACTTTCCAATTTAACTGAGAAATTTGCTGTCTCTCTGTAAATAGGTATGACTTCAGTAGCAGGAGTATAATCTTGCTTGTCAATATTTTGCAACCATTCAGCATTCGGATACTAAAATTAAAAGAAAGCAATGATAAAGAAAGGAAACACATCCCAATTTCCACATTCATTTCATTTTAACTCCCTACTGAGAGCAGATGTGCCAGTAATGGCAGTGTTTTCTACATGTTAATAAGTATTAGTAGCTCATAATGAGCTAACTGCTATTGCCAAAGAGTTGTCATCTAAATTTTTTCACCAATCATTTCACTTAGAATAAGTGAATGATGTAGTCTGGCCAGATCCAGAGCTTACTTGAACAGCACAAGAGGTTTACCTGCCCAGTCTCTCTCTTGTAACATGACCAGACTTAATGCACGTGCTCGATAGAGTCAGTCTTCAAATATCCAGTGCTTTCTAGAAAGTGTCAGGTGTATTGTGCGCACGGACACACTATTGTACGAGATGCCATACGCAGAAAGGATGTGGCTGTCATCTCCCATATTGCCCTAGGGAAAGCAAACAACCTGAAAATGGGCTGAAACTACCATGCGAGATGCTTTTGTCAGAACAAGTTATTATGGCTCATGCCAGGCAATTCTACAGTAGTCGCAGAAGACTTCTAGACACAATTGCTTGTTCTGGCAGCAGCAACTTTTTCAGCTGTCATCACTCCTTGATGTTCAGAGGCATGTTTCTGTTCTGTGCCTGGGTATACATGGACAAATATTAATGTGAATTGGAGATACCAGTCTCAAATCGGAACTGCGGGAAAAAAGGCTTCCAGGAATAGACTCTGGGGAAGGGTTCTTACAGGCTGAGAGCCTCTCCCGAAGGGACTTTTAGGAAAGAAGATGGGGATGGCGTCTTTGTCACATACATTACCTCAGTGGGAATTCATTCTGTACAGCATTTAAAATAAGGGTGAACCTCAAACAAAATCTCAGAACTGTACTCCTCAAAAGAAGTGCTTTTCTACATTATTAGATGGTTTGCCAATCTGGAAAACATAAAAGGTCAGTTGCCTTGTCTGATAACTTTCTGGTATTACTTTCTTCTTGTCAAATAAAAAGGAATATTAGCTTTATTCATTTTAACCATCAGACTTCCAGATCTGACTACAATCTCAAATGACAATATTTATTGATGATTATTTTTCTCCTTAGAGTTGGTGAAAGGGCTAAATATAAATGACTTGGTTATTGGTTTTGTTTTTTGGTTTTGTTTTTTTTAATTTTATAGAGGATGTTCTGGTTCATTCTGTTATGAAAATTTTTGTGGGAAAAATTAGTATAATTCATAATAGTTTATCTACTCCTATTCTGTATTAAAAAGATTCATTTATAAAATCACCTTTTTTTCAGCTGGAGTGACATGCAAGAATTTTTATTTCAAAAGCTAACAGATTTTTGATAAAATCTGAAGTTGGATGGCCTCTTTTTCCATTTATGAATCTGTAGTATGAAGGTAAGGGGAATACTTGGGTGGCAATGGATTTTGCCCTTCATTAATCATATATCCCCTGTTTTGCTAAGCAAACCATTTTCTCCATAATCTCATTTACCTAGTTGGTTTTGGTTTGCTTTTTTCCATCACGATGCAATCATAAAGAGGAAGGAGTTAATAAAAATATTTTTCTTTCTTGCCACTTAGCAGGAGAGCCTAGGCTCAGTTATAGCACTTTTTACTATGCCATATTCTGCAACATCTGAACTTTTGCTCTTTCTGTGTTTGAAATTACTATATTGAAGACTGCAGAAATCAAGATCTTAATCATGCAACCAGTCATTAATCGTAATTGGGCTGGTATTTAAAATCTAGGCCCTGTGGCGCTCATATGCATGCTTTAAATGTATAAGTAGGTGTTCATAACATCCAGCCAAAATATATGGTATTTCCGTTTACAAGCTATTCCATTTATAAGAGTTGAGTATCTGTGCCTTTTACTTTCAGCTGTCATTTATAGTAATCAATAATTACAGTAGGGCAATTTCCATAGCATCACAACCCACTGAATCAATGGGATCGTGACTTGATGCTGTACTTCCTCGGAAGAAGGGAGCCATGGGTTACAGCATTAAGAATAAATATGAAGACTAGGAACTTACTCAATCGTATGCTTCTTTGTTTTTCAGTGAGCAAAAATGAGACTTAATGTTTCAGTTGAAAACAAATGCTGGTTTGTTTTTTCTTTCCTGTGTAAAAATTACATCTGTTTCTTCATATTATCAGTTTACAATTGTTCAGTCACAGTGGTGGCATCTCTATTATGTGTGCTGTGCTGGTCGTGATCAGAAGATATTAAGAGTTTGCAGATCATGTAATGACATTTAGAGGAACACGAACTTTCTGCCTATGCTGATACTATTATTGTTTCTACAATAAACTTCTACCTAAGGTATGATGGATATAGGTAGTGCTATTGCAATTTTATTTCTACAATTTCTCAGTGAACTCCATTGTACAGGATAGGAATTTAGCTGCACATCCTAGTTAGTTTTATCAGCTACAGAGTTACCACAGATAGTGTCACAGACATGATACGTCTGATAGTATGATAAAACTTCTGGAAGCTGCTGTGTCTGCTCAGAGCCCTCGCCAGGGAATGAGATTCTGTATGGGCACTGTTTTCAAAGCTGTTTTCTGTCTATAATTAAAAAGTTTTCCCTTAGCTCTTTCACATATTGAATCTATTGTGAACAGCAACCTCTCATAACTTGCCATCACAAATACAGAGTTTGTTTATTTGTTTTTAAGTATCAAGGGCATGACTAGTTTTGAAAGGCTTCAGTCTTGTCCATTGGGAACAATAACACTATTCTCCTAAATTTTTTAAATTAGCCAGCAGAACTAATCCTGGGGGCAATGTTTAGGTCCAGCCATTTACATTTTTGTACTTTTTTTTCCCTGAGGTATAGAAGTTAGGGATCAGTCCTGCGAAGACACAAAACCTTTTTGTTTCTACAACATAAGCTGCATTTTGATGCCAGGACAGCACAGAAAATATTACAAAGAGCTATAAAACATATTTATAGAGTACTACATAATGGAAAAAAATTACACTCATTAATGGAATACAAAGGAACCTTTATAAGCTTGTACCAGGAGAATGTTCATATTTAGACTTTGTATCATCAGAGCATTTTATGTAAATCATAGCTTCTAAGCTGTATTGGGTTTGTGTGGCAAGATTTTGGTAGCGGGGGGGATTACAAGGGTGGCTTCTGTGAGAAGCTGCTGGAAGCTTCCCCTGTGTCCGACAGAGCCAAGGCCAGCCGGCTCCGAGACGGACCCACCGCTGGCCAAGGCCAAGACCATCAGCGACGGTGGTAGCGCCTCTGGGAGAACAGATTTAAGAAGGAAAAAAAGTTGCTGGGACAGACAGAAACGGCAGCAGGAGAGAGGAGAACATGTAAAAGAAACAACCCTGCAGACCTCCAGGTCAGTGCAGAAGGAGGGCAGGAGGTGCTCCAGGCGCCAGAGCAGAGATTCCCCTGCAGCCCGTGGGGAAGACCACGGTGAGGCAGGCTGTCCCCCTGCAGCCCAGGGAGGTCCACGGGGGAGCAGGTGGGTTCCCGAAGGAGGCTGCGACCCCGTGGGAACCCCACGCTGCAGTAGGTTCCTGGCAGGACCTGCGGCCCTGTGGAGAGAGGAGCCCAGGCTGGAGCAGGTTTTCTGGCAGGACTTGTGACCCCGCGGGGGACCCACGCTGGAGCAGGCTGTGCCTGAGGGACTGCAGCCCGTGGGAAGGACCCACATTGGAGAAGTTTGTGGAGGACTGTCTCCCGTGGGAGGGACCCCACACTGGAGGAGGGGAAGAGTTCGAGGAGTCCTGCCCCTGAGGAGGATGAAGCAGCAGAAATAACATGTGATGAACTGACCCCAACCCCCATTCCCCATCCCCCTGCGCCGCTGGTGGGGTAGGTAGAGAATCCGGGAGTGAAGTTGTGCCTGGGAAGAAGGGAGGGGTGGAGGGAAGGTGTTCTGAGATTTGGTTTTATTTCTCATTACCCTACTCTGGTCAATTGGTAATAAATTGAATTCATTTTCCCCAGGTTGAGTCTGTTTTGCCTGTGATGGTAATTGGTGAGTGATCTCTCCCGTCCTTATCTCGACCCACGAGCCCTTTGTTATAGTTTTCTCTCCCCTGTCCAGCTGAGGAGGGTGGAGTGAGACAACAGCTTTGGTGGGGACCTGGTGTTCAGCCAGGGTCAACCCACCACACAAGCACTTGATGTTCTATTCTTCAAAAAATGTATAACATATTTTTTCTTTCAAATGCAGCCTATATAGTAGGGCTAGGAATCAAATTAGTCTGTAACTATAGACGGTATAACATATTTTTGTTTTGTTAGACTGACTTTTGGATCATTATCTTATTCACCGTTCAAATTTTTATATAACTGAAGAATAAAACTGGACAAGGTAAATAACATAATTTGACAGCTGCTTCTTCAAAAAGGCATGGAAGAAAGAAAAACATGTGACTAGCGTATGATCATTTTCAGTTTATTCATTATTTAAAATATATTTAAGAATTTTGCAACAGTGTATCCTACTTCTGGAGATGAAAGACTGGTCTTTTCTAAGAAATAAGTTAAAAAGTTGTCCATTTTTCTGGATAGAAATTCATGCCATTTTAAATTAGGGGCAGTTTGAGCTGTCTATGCAGTTTTAATGAGAATCCACCAGGTGGCATAAGAAAAGGAACCTAATTAATAGAACTTCGTGAATGGCAGTATTTTTGGCTTGCTGGCTTATTTAGTCAAAAAAGCCTTGTTTTGAGGCAAAAATTTTCTTCCTTGTGATATTAAAATGCTTAAAAATCAATTAAGCATTTCATCCATTCCTGGGTATTTCTTAGAGGCAAAGAGGGGGTGCAGGGCTGGGGGGAGATGAGAAAAGAAATTAAATAGAAAATAAGTAACATCCCCAAATCTATTTCTCTTCCTTTGACCTTTTTCAAAATGTCTTTTTTTCCCCTTGCTATAATAATTTAAAGGAATTTCTCATCACCAGCATAATCCTGAACAAATACAGCATTTAAGCATGTTCCTAGCTTTAAGTACAGAGTGCCATCAGTGTGAAGCTTATGGTTAAGAGCACTGTTGAACTGTGGACCCAAATGATAAATTCTTTAGACTAGGAAGCTGGTAAATATTCTCTTAGGTTTAAGTCATAGATGATGGTCAGAAAAGGGCTATGAGAGGCTCTGCACACTCATTAACACTTGAGATTATTGTATTAACTGCAAGACAGATGTAGAGCATTAATATTGAACTGGCATCCTTCCAATGTAACTATGGAAAAGTCTTAACAAAATTCTCTCTAGAAACACCCCTATTGATCTTCCATCACTGTATTCAGTGAGTTCAGGAAGAAGTGCAAGTGAATAAAATTCCCAGTCTTTTTTTCTTCACTTTTAATAACTCTCTTAACAAGTTGGGGGGGAGAGGGGTTGGTGGTGGGTTTTGGTTTTTTTTTTTTGGCTGGAGCTAAGAAAGGCTTATGAAATTGAATTGCAGTGAGCTAAATAAGTACAGTAGCCTGAGGAAGATATTAATTTTTAACATATTAATTTATCCCTATAGAAGTCAAATTTAATTGTTTCCAAGTTCACTCTACATCATTTTTATTGAAGCTAAAATGGGGTCAAGATTTAAATGCATCACTTCAGGTTCATCTGTAATTAACCCAGAATACTATATTTATGACCACATCTTGGAGTCTTTACTCAAAGCTTGATATCCCTAACCCTAAAGTCAAGCAAAGACTCCTGTTGAGTTTACATGACATGCTATCAAACGTCAATCAATGCTTAGACAAAATTGCTTGGAATTCAATGGGACAGTATTGGCCATTCAGGCCATGTCAACATTAGCAAGTCGAGAAGCACAACAGAAGGACATCTGCAGAGCAAAACAGTGCTGATGACTCAAAATCAACTAACTATATTTGGGGACTTTTCTGCAGAGTAACTCTAGCTTGGTTCTGTCCACATTGGGGCTTTTGGTAGCTAGAGTGCATTAATGAGCTTCTACGGTACATCCTCCACTTCAGTTTAATTTTCAGTGAGGTTCATGATGCTGCTTTTTAATATTCTCCTGTTCTGTTTACCTCAGAAGGAGATGTAAATAGATTTATTCCACTCTAGATGGAAATCTCAATGCATTTCCCAGTTGTTCAATGTAAACAGTCATAGTCATCTTTTCTGAAGAAATACGGTCCCAGGTTTTGACCAACCTCAAGGTGGAAAATTTGTTTTCTCTATGCTTAATCAGAATTTCCCATGTTCCAGCTTATGCCAATTCCCTTTCCTCCTCTCACTATCGACATTTGAGACAAATCCATCTTCTTTAAATCCTCCTATTACATAGCTGCAGACAGCAGTGAGATTTCACCTCACCCTTAATCATCCCTTTCTCAGGCAGTGCGAGCCCAGCGCTCTCACCTCTCCCCATACACCACGTGCTCCAGCTCCTCCACCTTCTTGGTGACCCTCTGCTGGACTCGCTCCACTGTGCCAGTGTCTCTCTTGTACGGGGGAGCCCAAAACCGGGCACAGAGCTCCAGACTGTAGTTGTCTCAGTTCCAAAACCATTGCCTTTGCTTGAGGTGTTGTAAGGCGTATAGAAAAAGTCTGGGGTAAGCCATGTGCAACTTTCAGTCTGATGGCATCTCTGCACTAGGTATTCCAGGTGATTAGAGCACTCTGACAATTTGCTTGCGAGCTTAGGCAGCCAGGAGCAATTAAGGATTGCTTCCTCAAGTTTTGCTGAAGTCTCTTCTCCCTCCGCTCCAGGCAGCTCCACCAGCCTTTGTTAAACTATCACGGAGCAGATCTTGCGGTGATATTATCAAGCCTTTTACTTTCATAAAGAAGATGGAGCTTGGCTGAACGTGAACATTACAAGATGAACAAAAACTAAAGAATATTACAACTTTAAGAAGTCATCGGACAAAGGCTATGTTATGTGGTTGATTTGCGAGTCTGAAATAAGTCTGTGGGTTCAAACAGGGCACTCATGGATTTTGCACTTCAAGCTTTGTATAGCTGTGAGGACTTTTAATTGACATAAATTATTATTTATCGATTGCATTTGGTAAGTATCAACAAACTCAACAGCAAGCGTGGATGAGTCACATGGCATGTGTATATATGTAGTACAGTCTCTGCCCCCCCATTTCTTAAAATCTAAGTTACCAAAGAAGATGGTAGGTGGAAGAGGTGCGTGGGGTGCATTGCGGGATCAATGCCAAACTCTGGAAATTAACCTGGTTTTGTGGTGTTTGTCCAAAAGCCAGTGTGTGTACTTTACACTGGTTTCAATTAAAGCATGTTCTACCTACGTGTTGGAGAGTCTTCCTCCTACTCTTACCTTAACTCTATCAGAGGTAGAGTGACAGCATGAAATCAAAAAGCCTGCTCAGTTAAGCACATAACAGCTGTTGCTGTGTTGTAAACTCTTTAGATAAAAAGCCAAATTTAGGCTGACTTTTAGTCCTTAAAAGCAGGAGAACACATAGCAAGATAAACTGACAACAAGAAAACCACGACATAGGCCCACAGGAATAACAGATAATCCTGTCATCTGAATGCTTATATTACAGCACACACCAAGTAGGAGAATTGTCTTCTATTATTTTTTGGTTGTTAGTTCCAGGTAGAAAAACGTGTCATAAGATAATCAGGACACTGAGAATTTTCATTTTACTACAAAAATAAATTGTAAAGAATTATTACCAGGTGTTCCACTGGATAAATGTATAAAACCACTCTCTTTTCAAACACCAGGAGCTGTGCAAGTGTACCTGATAGCATAATATCAGTCTTCATCGGCAACACCTGAGGAAGGTGTCATCCCACACAGACAGATAAAAACATATGTTGAGATAAAAAAGGTCATGTGCTGCAGTCAAAAGGATACATCTCTCAGATCAAGCCAGACTTGTAACTGTTTCTATTATGTTGACCATTTTTTTAGATTTTTCAACTTTTTCTCCCACTTCTGGATGGGATAAAAATATAAAACATTGGAAATTTGCTGGAATGAGAAAATAACTTCCTTGTATATGGCTGTCCGTGAAGCAAATTTTGAACTGAGACTGGCTGCTGAATGTCTCAAAAACAACTTTTCTGCTTTGACCAGTCTAAAGAGAGATGAAAGAATTGAAACATGGGTTTTTATACTGGGTATTCCTACAGTTCAGCAGTGCTTAATGTAGTGGGTTTGGTTTTAACCAAACATAATAATAGAGAAAGCTGCATGTTATACAAGCAGAACTCTGTTACTGGTCACAGACAGAACGCTCATGACATTCAGAATTGTTGATCCTAAAAAGTTGTTAACGATATCAAACAAAAAAACCCAGTGTCTACATTTTGATTCTTAGTTCTCAGTTCTTATTTATGACAGTTCAAATTTTCATGTTATAGAATCATTTTTCATTGTTTTCTTCAGGCACCTTTCCAAAAAAGTTAAAAGTTTTTCACCCATGGAATGCTTCAATAAATTAAAAATTTGCCTGTTCCATTATTAACAACTTTTAAATGGCATTAATCCCACAATTTAACATCAATTATCTCTAAAGAGAAATGCAGCATGTTGAAAGTTGACATGACAAATAAATCTTTGCTTCCAGTTTCTAGCAAATAAGAGCAATGAAAGAACAATCTACTGTGGCACCAAGAATAATCTTTGGTTGAGCTGTCTGTCTCCCAACAGTTCTTAAAGCATCAGATGGATTTCTTCCACGATGCATGACTTATAGTCAGTTCCTGTGGAGCAACTTTATATTCTGGGACAAATCTATATTTATTCATCTCGCTCCAACTAAAAAAATCCACTGAGAACTTCCTTTTTTACCTATTTCTACCTACCACCATTAGAGAAAATTGAGCTTCACCTACTGGGATGATTTTTTTTCTGAGGCAACAGAGTGACTCATGCTTGGATTTGGCTCACAATTATGATAAGAAACATACTAAAATTTTATTCAAAATCATTACCTAAATAATTAGGATAGATTTTTTTTTTCTTCCAGTTTTTGCTAAAGAAAACAGATTCTGATACTGATTCTCAGAAAAAAAAAGTTTCTATTCTTAAGATGCCATTTATAAAGATAATAGGCCAAATTCTGCTTTCCTTTTATCTTACCACTTTTCTATAATTTTGGTAAAATCAGAATACTTCCCATCTTAATTTTAAAACTTGATTTTAAAATGCAGTTATAAGAAAACTAGGCAAATTGTTTCAAAAGTTAATATCACTCATTAAAAAATGGTTGCACTTAATTTTTTTATCTTAATTTAGTATTCACATAATATGTTGGATTATAGTATATCTTTTTTTTTTTTTTTTTTTTAATTTAAAGAGATATTTTCAGAAGTCTCTGGTCCAAGTAGTTAACTGTGAACATCTGTGCACAACTGTGACTGCCTAAGCTATTATGTAAACCTGTTTCTTCAGTCTTTCACTTCAAGGGATAATGTCCTGAAGTACAGTCATTTCTGTAGTTCTTTTCAACTCTTTCCAGTGTATTCAGTTCTCTTGAAGAGTTCCTATCTGAGGCTACTTTGTCAAAGCATGCTACTTCTTTTTCTTTTTTCCTGCAGTAATTCCTGGCTTCAGAAACTGATGGCAGATGGAAGGTACCTCCCTACCATAAGTCTGCATGACTAAGTATATTAAGGCTATTGTTTATACTGAAAAAATGGTGAACCCCTGTGTGGGTATAACCACAATAGTTTTGCCCTAGTTTCAGTATATTAAAAACAATTCAAGCAGAGTTAAGAAAATCAATATTTTTTTCCCTACGTGACATTCATTTTTATTCTGTGAGTTTTTTGGAATTTTTTAAGAATGTTGGTTTAGGGGAATATTTAATCTATTATATTATCTGTTTTCCTTTGTCATCAGACACTTGCTGAGTACCAGGGCACTTGAAAATCACATTTATAATTTTATAATTCTATGTTTCTTTCCCCCCCCCCAGTCTTTTATGACCAGTTATCAGCACGTGCTTACCAAAGCATCCTCAGAATGTCTCTCTTTTCCATACAGAGAAAGCAAAACTTCAGTTTGAAGAATAACTTCTGTCTAGCAAATGAAGGACTTTTGTTTCCCTAATAGCACACTAATTGTAGCTTTGTTCTAGTTTAAAGGCTTTTCACAGCATTAGTATTTTCAGCTTTCTACTGCAGCTGTTAACAACCTTTGATTTCTGAGGTTTTCCTGTGTAATATTGCAATTGTATTTGTAAACTATTTGTATTCATATAAAAAAGATGTTCTGAATATTTAGTTGCAAATATCTGAAAACTTTGCTAGAAACAGAGTTGACGGGCATAGGAAACGTTGAACATGAAAAATGTAGACATACAGGAAACATTACAAGCACTTTCAAGATTTCTCCAAGATCTGTTACCGCTTTGTAACTTCAAGAAGAAAGTAGGGGTATCAGTGGATCTGGAGACCTGAGCACATTTCAGAGAGCCTTAGCACCCCAGCGTGGTGTATTTTCATTACTAACATTCGTACACATTGTAGTTTGCGTGTAGACATTCTACAGTGTATCACGCACAGCCAGTTACTTTAAGAAACACTAGGTTATCAAGAGCATATTTTGATTACGTGCTGTAAGTTGGTTAAAATACTACTTTTCCTGAAGTCTATAGTATATAGTAAAGCTCCCATGGACTTCACAAGACCACTTTTCTTCTTTCTTTGGACTGCAAAGCTTAGCACAAAGTCAGTAGCATTAGGACACAGCAGCGGAGGATTGTGCTTTTGTAATGTTCTTTTTACAGGAGTAGAGATCTTCCCTGCATCCCTACAGTGTTTTGATGGTTGGGTGTTTTTTCCACTCTCGTCAAGGACAGGACTCAGTTCATGTCAAAAGTAGTAAGAATTATTGTTTGCATTTAGTGAAACTGTTTTATTACTAAAGAGCTCTGTGATCACCTGTGTCACCATAGTTGTTAGTAACTACTGTAAAAAAAGTCTATTTTCTTTATCTACAGTGTATCATTTAATCAGGTGATCCTGGGTAATTTCCTAATGATTCAGTGATTCAGTTCTTATGGCAACATCCAGTTTCAGTGAGGACAAATAATTCCTGTGATAAATGCAGAGGATTTCTGACAGACTTAGGCTAAGAACTCGGTTTTGGTAGAATGCAAAACTGCAAGGCACTAATCAGTCTATTCATCACTCTGAGTGTGTAGACAATTTCTTAATTGCTGTAAATGAATACCTCTGGCAATTTGCCTCTGACTTCCAAAAATTATACATTAGGCTTAAAGGTAAAATACTGTCTTTTAAAAGAGAGATTTTATTTATGAGGTTAAGTAAAATAAAATGTAAATGTTAAAAGTAAGAATATAAGTATCTTGTGGATCACCAGATCTGATATCTAAGGAAAAGAAGCACTTCTCTGTGATAAAGTCATTTGCCATAGGACCTCATAAAAAGAGTACGAATACCTACTAATAGGTGAAAACATACATTCCATACACTGAAGCATACCTGGCCTCTTTCTCTGACAAATATTCTCATTAAGGAAATCCGTAGGCACGATGTCTCCAGCATCAGTCCAGTGTTTGGCACAGTTCCCAGAGAAAGAGATGCTCTATGGTTGCAATTCATTCGTTTTGTGTTGTTTGAGCCATGCAAAGTAGGCAGATTGAACAATCCATCCTTCGCTTAACACAAAAATGGACAGCAACTGTTAAAGGACTTACTTACTCCCTTTTCTACAATTTGAGCACCTGAGTTTGCTCTGCCATCTCAAAAGCCAATCACCCATAATAAAAGACAATGTTGATTCCCTGTTTACTTTATTCTTAATGAAGTAATAGAAATATAATTCCTACAGAAATCAATAGATTTTGTATCACTGGACCTCAGTAAGAGTTGGACTGTGTGCCTGGCTGTTTTAATAATAAGAATCGCTACTTGTTTATGAAAACCTCAGCATGTTCTTAAAATAAAAGAAGAATGTTCTTAAAATAAAAGAAGAATGTTCTTAAAATAAAAGAGTGCTGCAGTTCAAGGTAACTGACAGTAAAAGAACCTTTTCTTGAATGAGAAATTCAGAAGCTTTGGCTGGATACAAAATCTCTCTCTGCTCTGTCATGCTGCAGAGTATATGAATTTTGGTATCATTTTCTCTGTGAAATTACCGCACAGCCTACGATTGAGAGTAATTATAAACTCTCCATTTCTTTTGTTATTTTAACATGTTATTTATTTCAAGGAAAGAAGGACAGGAAAATAAAAGGAGGATGAATATAAATAGTTACTGTGAGTACAAAATATGGAGTCCAATATCATGAGGAGCAGGCATACTAAAAATATTACTCTAAATTTTAATGTCAAGGTCAATTTCCAATTTGCAAGGTCAATAAGATAATATCATACAGTTTCAAATCCCTGGTTATATTGATATAGTTATTCTTTTGCTTATTTATCTATCTTGGAATTTTCACAATAATTAATGATTTGGTTTTGGCAATCATAGTTGTTTTTTAAATACATACAGTTTCTGTAAATTGCTTATTTTTGAATGACAATCAAAATCCCTACCCACAGAAATCTGCTGTTATGTTATTAAACTGTTATTTGGGGTGATGTTTATTCTCATCTCACTGTCCATCGAACAAACAAACAAAAACGCCCAAACGGATCAACACATGGTCCATCTAGTCCAGTAGTAAGTCTTCAGCAGTGGAAATAGCAGACGTTCTCTAGACAGAGGACAATTAGCGAGCAAGCTAGGTCATTTTATATGGTCCATTCCCCTCGTGCTTTCACAGCATTCACAATTTTTACATTAGGGGTGTTCAAGGGAACATCCCTACCCAGTTTTTTAATATCCGTTTTGGAACTTGTTGCCCAAGAATTTGTTTAATCCCCTTTTTGATTCCCTGACACTGTCTTTGCATCCTCCTGTGACAGCAAGATCCGGACATTCGCTACTCACTAGTAAAATACTCATGCTTTTATCTATCTTAAACCAAAATACGTAACTGAGCACACGCCAGCACGACATGCTGTATGTTTTTCAGGAAGGAAGCTCATGCTTGTATTGAGAACCAGAACTTTTTAATCACTTCAAGCTTCTGGTCCACTGCATCTTGCCAGGGGTCAATAGTTTCTTATCGTCAGTATACAGATAACAACAGGCTCAAGACCAATATGAGCTGAGAGGAAAGACTCATTGTACCTTTCTAATACGTGGGAAGTCTGCGTGTGTCATTCTGTTATTCCCACACCTTCAGCACTGAGTGGATGGCTAGAAGTTTCCCTTTCAGGCAAGACTGCCTCTGAATTCCCAGAGATGGCACAGTTTCACATTGTCTCTGCTGCAAATTCTGTAGACTTGGTGTGAATTTATAATAATATGCTAAGTGGTCTTGAGGAGCTTCTTTTGCTCCATTAACTTTTCCTCCATTTACTTTCAAGTAAGGGAAATCAGTCTACCGAGCTTGCTTTGACCCTTGGGAACACTAATAAAGTTTCCCTGTGTCTCACTTCAGGTCCTTAAATTTTTAAATTTAGGACCTTAAATTCTTCCTAGGTCTTTAAATTCTTAGCCTTAGGCATTTAAGGAAGTCATAGGACTGGGACTTGACCTTATAATGCATTGATTCTGTCTGGTTTAGTTATTGAGGCACTAGTAGCAGCACTGCATCAGAAATCATGTTACAAACTCTGCAGAGGTGGTATTTCAACTCAGAGTGGTATCACTGTACTTATGGTTGCAAAAAAAAGCAAGAAAACCCAGCAGCATTCATTTCAGTTATTATATAATCAAGTATATCTAATTACATTAACACAACTGCATTTTTATCAGCAAATATATATCTGAGTTCTGTAGGACCAAATCCAGGTACTTCTGAAATTAAAGGCATTTTTTCTCCTGATTTCAATAGCAAGTGCATTTATTCCAAAACACGTTTGCTTCATGAGACAACTAAAATCTTGAAACTGGTTTATTGTAACACATCTTTGTGTCCTACAGAAATGTTTGCTCCTGACAAATTTTTCACCCGTAGTCTTACATGGACGCACAGGAGACCAGCTGTTGCTGCAGCAGCGGTGAATGTGGTCACAAGTAATAAAGATTGTGACCTGACAGTACGTCCTTATTGAGGAAATGTTAATGAATCTCTATTAAATATGTATGATCTTCCTTGTTTTCTTCTAGGTGAAGACCTAATTGTAATAGTTCCACTGGGTTAAGCTGGGTCTTTTGGCTTTTACCTGAATGCATATTATAGTTTATACAGAATATAGTTTGGCAGTCATCTTATCCTGAGTTACTCTATACCTATGCACTCTGTGAACGTTACTGTAGGTTATGTTTTTTCTTAATTTATGAATAAACCATGAGATTTGCCACCCTTATGGGAAGCAGTACTTTGCTACAGGCAGCATAACAGCAGTGCAAACTGCATCTCTCCCATTTTCTGAGAGCTCTGAAATGCTCATGGAGACAGGGGTTGTGAAGCCTGATCCCACCAGGAGCAGAAGAGTTCAGCTCTGGGTGACACAGGATGCTTACGCGTGTCATTAACTTATTTCGCTTCAGTAGATCTGAGTAAGTCACGGTGACTCTTTGTGTGTTTAAAGTTAAATATGTGTTAAGTACTTTGCTCCATCAGGACTGCAGTGCTAATTGAGCCCCTAAATCCTGCATATCCCAGCACTGGAAGTGCTGTGTGCTTGGAAGGGCACACCCAGGCCTGGAGTTTTAAATAACACAGCAAAGTCAGTAAACAGATTTTCCCTCCCTGCATTCGCTTAAATGTTGTTCCTGGTATCAGTATAATAATAAATCAAATTATCCTCTGAAGAACCAGGGAAGTGTCTTCTAGGGCCTGACTTGATGCAGGTAATGCTCCTTTTAGGGAAAGGCAGGCGAGGAAGGGGACGAGCGTCCCCTGCGCTCAGCTGCTGTGTGAACCGCGTCTCAGGTGGCCATTTCTGCTGCTGCTTTGCTGATCCTGCCTGTCTCTGCTGCCTCTGCTCCCCTGGAAGTGCCATTTTCCATCCTCGGCGATGGGAGATGTCACCTCTGAGATGCCGGCGCCAGAAAACCAGCGCCAAGCATGTGGCAAGGATGCCTCTGCAGCCCAGCACATAGCAGCCAGGCTGACAGAAAAAAACCCTCACTATATTACTAAAATAATAATATTTGACAGGTAGTGGATGCTAACCCATACCATGATGACTGTATAATCTCTAATGTTCTCTTAAAGCATATTCTTATCTGCTAAAAGATGACTCCAGCTTCCTGCCGCTGCCAGGCCAGCTGGGCTGCCCATGGTGGTGAGGAGGGAGCCATGGCCCCTGGGCTGCCACAGCTGCAATTAGTGATTTGCTTCGTTAGGGCCGAGTGACAAGAGGGGCTCTCACTGAGGTGGGGGGGGCTGGAGGCCTACGATTTAGGCCCTCCGGCAGGGCAAGGCCCAGGCTGCAGCCAGTGCCAGGCCTGTGGCACATTTCCCCATCGGCTTTTAATGGCAGACAGGAGGTCTCCTGCTGATTATTAGCTAAAAGTGGGAGCTTTTTGTGAGAGAGTGTATCAGGCCGTAATTTTCTGTAACGTCTCCCCTTTTTCACCATCTCCCATTGCCACCGTGGCCTAGGAAAGGCATGAGCGGGCAGCCATTTGCAGGTAAGTGTCTAAGAAATTTTACTGTGCTTCCGAAGTAAGGCTGGGAAGGGGAGGAATAAGTGGCAGAGAAGTTGTTTTATAAGAAATAAAATGCGTGAGTCAGATCCTGTGACCATTTTAAGAGCAAATAGTGAGGTCCACAAAAGGCTTTCTGCGACTGAGCAGCGTAAAGAGCTGTGGTGCCTGTCCTGTGGTAGTTCTGCCTCCCCTGGTGTGCTGGGCCTGCCCTGAGGACAGAAAGTCTTTTCCCGAGGTGTTACTTTATGTATGGCCTAGGAAAACAGCCTGCCTCGCAGAGCTTGTTAAAGCCGGTGTAAAACGCGTGTGTATGGCTCAGAAGTGTTTTTGTTGAGTGGGAGAGCGGAGGTGGCGAGTCCTAGCAGTAAGAAGAGCTGTATTAAAACTCTCCTTCAAGAAAGCGATAAGGGCTAGTCACAAGGTGTGAGTTGTACTCTCCTGAAAAGGTAAGTGTTGTTGGCTTAGAAGGCAAAGGATTTTTTGATAGAAGTACCTGGTTGCTGCTGTTCTCAGAGCTACAACTGTGTTGTGTTGGTAACGAGCCAGGCAGTGCTTCCTTCTGGGTGGTTATGTGTTTATTTTGTGGTTTTCTTCAAGAAACAAAAACCTCCCCCTCCTACAAGTGGAGAGAGAAGCACTAGTTCAGCTCTTCAGAATACTGAAAATTTTAATGTGAAAGTAGTTGAAAACCATCCATACTTAGCTATGGAAGAACATAAAAACTTTAATATGGTTGGGTGTAGATAAGGAACAGTACTGAATGGAAGAAAATGCTTGTGACTAGGATAATACATACACGTTTATCCTGACTCTCTTTCTACTTGCTTGGGCACCTTTCCAGATTAAGTGGGTGGAATTAAGCTGCTGCTTAAATGTGAAGAGAGTTTCATATGTTTATAGCAAAAGCAATGAGTGAACTATGTCATGAAGCATCATTTATAAATAGTGTATGCTTTCCCATCAGCAGCTGTCTTCAGTGTCAGAAACATCAGCAAGACCCAGACAATAACAGTGGTTTTTGAACTGTGACAAAATAACTGGCATTTAATTATTTTTTCAGGTCTGAACATCTTTAGTACTTGGGTAACAACTGAAGGGCTCAGTTTACTTGTAGCGAAAGGAAGGTGAATTCAGAGCTCTATGCTCAGCTATTCAGTCAGGATTTATGTTAGGCAGGGAGGAGACTAGGAAGCATAGCTAATGCAGAGGTAAACGTGGAGGAAAATTGGCCAGCGTAGTCACTGTTGCCAGTGGACAGAAACCAAGCTACAAAAATGTTTTCGTATTTTCAAAGGAAGAATGCCCTAGGAAGTAGACCAAGAGTAGACCAGCCCTATAGCTAGCTGTCAGGTGAAAAGAGTTAGCAAGCATAAAAATCTGGGCCAATTTGTAAGACACTGCTGTAATTCCACCTAAGATTAAGGAACTCCCTTTATTTATATCAGCTGCAACAGTGAACTCTTAAAGTTTTGTTGAAGTGCTTGCTGCAGTTTTTCCCCAGGTTTTTCTTGTGCTTTGCAGCATGTACCATTACAATGTATTACAGACTATGTGACTTTAGAGGGAGTGAAGTAGATTGTTCAAAATTGAAAATCTTTTTTTCTTTTTAGAGACAAAACAGTGGTTCTGCTGCACCCTGTTCAAAAAGAACCCCATATAATGGTAGTGGAGAATATAGAGCTGTATGCTGTATTGTCACAAATTATTGCAATTTCTTGTTAGTGTCTGCTGTTCAAATGTTGTTCTGACATTATAATGGCTAACACAAAGAAACAAACCAAAATGTGTACATAAACCACCATACTTAATTTATACAAGCTAACATAGAAGTAAAATTTTAGTTTTGAACCAAAAGGCACATTTTAAACTTTGCTACAATTTTGCTTAAATAAGTTGGATTGGTTTTATAAGCTTGTAATTGCAGAATTCTTCTAATCAAACAAATGATTGTGTATTTTGCTAGTGCACTCCTGAAATAATTACTGTGGTCCTATCTTTAACATCTGCAGCTCATGTTTTGAGAGGTGTTGTAGCTTCTATCCAGGGCTCCAGCTGGCTGTCATTCTTCATATAATCCCATTGGTTCTGTCTGCAAGCAGACTGCAGCATGGAACACTAAGATTTGCTGCAGTAAAAGAAAAAATAATATTTAAAAAAAAAGTGTGTGCATTTTTGCTAAGTGAACACAAACATATGCTCTGGGACTTTCCTGTATTAAAATAATTGCTTTGCATTTATGTGGTACTTGCACCTAAATTTCCAAGCTCTGAATAATAGAGAAGAAAAAGATTTAGTGCAGTCAAACAACTAAAGAAATAACACAAATGAAGAAATCCCTTTATCAACTACTCTTACACTCAATAAATAAAGGCTTTGAAAGCAAACAACTGTGTAAAGCAGTCCTAGTTCAATGGGCTACTGCCTCTCTTGAAGATACCCTACAGAGAAAGCTGCTTTTATAGCATGCCCTAAGTAAAGCTTAATTGCCTCAGTTACAGTTCACTCCTGTTTTAGATGGAAAACACCTGACATGCCTAATCCTAGTGTGGGTTGCTTGTTAGCTGGATGGATGTTTGGGAGGGAAGACGTATGGTGTTTTGCCTCTCCTTCTGCTAAGCTGGGTCACCTGTCCTGGTGCATGTTATTTGCTTCCTTACTTTTAATGTACATTATTAACAGAAAATCTGTCTATAAAAGAGTAACTGCAGGCTTCTTGTGTCTTTCTCTGTATTTCAAATTAGATTTTTGTCCCAATCTCTTTATATTGGTCAGCAATACTGGAAAACTTGAGCCAACAAAGAGCAGGAGCTGGGGCAGGAGAGGCTGAAAGAATTCCTGCTTAAGTTCCATACAAAAGGGCAATAGAAAGTCTGTTGTTATGTTTTGCCTCCTAATGGGGAGCGAAATACTTTAAACTTACTTTTCTTTTGAAGTTATGGCACAATATGGTTAGTATCTGTAACTGTGGTGACCTAAGGCAATGTGAAGAAGGCAGGATTCATTGGCTTACTTGGATATTTTAGTCCTCTGTTTTAGTAAGGTTATTTTTTAAAGAGCATGGGTTGCAGAATGGGGCAATCATGAAACAGCCTTGGGAGTTGTTTCAGCTGGTTTTAAAGGTAACTCAAGTCTGAACATGTGAATATTATTTAATAGTGCCCCCAAGCAGAGGATGTTGCAGTGACATAACCTAGAGGTCACAAGCAAGGCAGTTCCAAAGTGAAGCCGTGTCACAAAATATGTTCGGAAAGACAGTCCTGAAGGCTTAAATCTAGTGCTTGTCTGTAACGGTGACCTCTGAAAGGGGCATGTGTGATAATACCATGGTAGATGGCTGTAGCCATTCAGTGAAACACTTCTGCATCTATGATAGAGAACATCAAAGAGTTTCCTGCAGCTTTCAAGGTCTTTGTAGAGCAGATGTGAATTTTCAGTCTGTTTAGTTTAATAACCCCAGCACATCTTTCACCTAATCATTCCTTGACTGGCTTTTAGCTCTGCTCAGCTAATTTAAACTGCTACAGTTTAAGGGCACAGCCTTGTAGTCTCCATTAGTAAGAAGGCTGCTAGCTGAGGATCTGGAGCTAGCAGATACATTATCTTAATTAGCAAGTGAGCAAATTTATAAAATCTAATCAACTCCACTGCACCCGCTATTGCAGATGATCAACTCGCTGTAAACAAATAAGATTTTTGCAAATTGCTGTAGGCAGAAAAAGTATCAGTGTGTGTGGTGTGCATGTGTATATATATGTATATAATATTTTTGAGGGGGGAGTGAACTGTTCATGTGTGCTGATTCCACTTTGTGGTCAGCTAGTTGATACTTAGATTACACCTTGTGGAGTCATTAAAAAAAAAAAAAGCTGATTTCTGAGCCATTATTTCAGTACAACTGTCATTAGTTTATACTGTAATTTGCATATGAAGCACAGCCATGGCTGTAACTGCATCACATACTGGAATCAAAGTGGACTGCTTCACAGTGCTGGGTCACTCGTTCTGCTGCTTCTCTCTGAACGTGCCATTCTTACTAAGCTTCTAATGTGATTTTTTGTGGTTTTTTTTTTGTTTTGTTCTTGACAAAGAACCTTCCTGAGAGTAGTTGAGTATGAAGTCTTAAAATGTCTTAAACTTAAAATCTTCTGGATTTTCTAGGAACAGCTCTATTACACTGGTGGGTGGGTGTGCATGGTTAATGAGAAAGAAGAGCTTTGATACCTAATTAGATAGCAGTAAATATTTGCTGTTATTTGTCCAAGCTAAAATATATTCAAATCCATCAGCAGTGGTGAAAATGGTTACTATCAATGCAGGGTAGGAGCTGGCATAAGAAGAAGCAAAAAGAACTAATGCTTTATTAAAAGAAGGGTCTAAAAGAAGACCATGCAATCTTAGCCACAGATATTTAACCAAGTGAATGTTGTGATGCAAATGTTTTAAATCCTTAGAATTTCCCTTTGTTATTTTAAAATGTATATGTTTCCACCTACCTAGCTGTGTAGTAAATAAAATATGTTCATGAAATATCACTCTAATTTTACAAAAATAGTCTGGGAAGATAATGATTCATTGAATGTTCTTTTATATAGACCAGTCTCACAGTGGGGTGGAATAAAATCATAATGGAGTGTATATGCTAATATCAAGACGAACGTTGGAGAGAGATTTCTCCCAAATTTGTTCAGTTTCGGTAAAGTAAGTTGCTTTGTGATTGCTTCAAATTATCTGTCCTTCAAATCTTAGTGTTAACTAAAAGTATATGATTTCTGTGGGGTTATAGGCCAAGTTCTTTTCACGTGGAAGGACTTTCATGTGGGCCATTTCCTGGCTGTTGAAACCTAATGACTCAATATAAGCATCCACAAAGAAAAAAAAGCCTGTAATGTGTAGGGTGCATTACATAATGCACCCTTGCCACTAAGAAGACTAAAGGGTATTCTGGGCTGCATTAGGAGGAGCATTGCCAGCAGGCTGAAAGAGGTGATCTTTTCCTTCTACTCGGACTGGGTACTGTGTCTGGTTCTGGGCTCCCCAGTACAGGTGAGATACGGAGCTACTGCAGAAAGTCTAGTGAAGTGCTACCGGGATGATGAAAGGACTGGAGCATCTCTCTTGTGAGGAAAGGCAGAGAGAGCTAGGACTGTTTAGCCTAAAGAAGAGAAGGCTTGAGGGGGTCTCATCAATATGTATGTATATTTGAGGGGACTGTATAAAGAAGATGGAGCCAGGCCAGTTCCACTAGAACAACTTGATAAAGCTAGTAATTTCGGGTGCACTCTTCAGAGAAAGTCATAGGATCACCAATGAAAATGGCCAAAACCTTTTTTTATATGAAAAATACCTTTGCTGGTAGTACACTGGTCACTAACATCCTCTAGATCATTGGCTAATGAGCCTCAAGGAAAGGGAGAGTGAAACTTCACTGAAACAAAGAGCAATCTAAACTTTGAAGTTTCCCAGATGATTCTGAGCTTGAGATGTGGCAGGATCACACTGTTGCTGTATAGTTGCAGCTGATTTGGATGCATTTTTTTCTCTCTAAAATGCCTGAGAAGTTTTCCTAATACATGAAAAATCTTTTCCCCAGCCCTCAAGAATAGCTGTAAGCAGAACATACGAGACAAATAAAACAAGGTCATACTCGGTGGATATTTTTTGAACGTAGCATCAGGAAGATAAACAGTAATACTTTAGCTCCTCTGTGAAGAGCTAAAGTTTTTGCAGAGTAAACTTTCATTCTGGAGAACAATGAACAAGAGGAAGTTCATGGTTTCATGAAAGAATGAACTTCTGTGTTACATAGAACATTATACATAGGGTAGCATTACCATAGAATTTATTTGAATTGGCCCACCAATGGTAGATTGAAGTCAGGAATATTTTGGGCATGGTGCCCGATTGGTGACAAGGTCTGTAGACCACTGATGCTTTGTCCTGAAGGTACGAGAATTTTTAGCATGCTAAAACGCAACAGGTTGGAAGTAAGTCTTACACCACAAAAAAGAACAGAATTAGTTGATCTAGTAAACAGGAATAACAAGTGTATCTTGCTGCAAAGAAAGGCATGTTTATTTTTCCATAAGAAATGTGTTTTCAATAAGAAATTACATTTTTCTAATGAAAATATAATTTAAAAGCAGTTAAATGATCTTATGTTACTGGTGCAGAAACATTGCAAAAAATCCTGTTTCTACAAGTGCCTCTTTCACCTTACAACAGAAGTGGCTAAAGTGGAGTTGGCCTTTGAGCCAGCCAACCTCTCAGCTGTGATAATGCAATTTTTCACTGGTTGAGTATATAATCTCAACCTTCAATCTATATTCCATATGAATGTTTCTTGTGTCAGACTTCTGCAAAAGAATTAACCTACTCTGATTTACAGCTGAGATTCTGGCCTTTGCCTTTTGACATATAAGTTAATAAGAAACTAGAATAAGGAAAGTGACTTCTGAGCAGCTCTACAAAAACTGGGGAAAATTGAAACTTAAAAAAAAAAAAAACCAAAACCCAAAAACCCAACCAAAAAAACCCCACAAACCTTGGAAGATATTACATATATACTACTTTTTGTTTATATACATACATAAAATAATACATATTTTAGACATATACAGACATAAAAATAAAAATCAATCAATTAAGGGACACTTAAATATTTACTAGCTTAGTATTTCAATGCTCTATTTCAATACCTGGGGTAGTTTTTACAAGCCAATGTCACTGAGCAGTAGATCTGAGTGGGTAATTTGGTGACTAAATTACTCGCTACACATAGCTAGTCAAAATATCCAAGAGGGAATTATTTTCTTCATTAATTGCTTTGTGGCTTTCCTTCAGAGAATTTTTTTATTCACGTGTTAGTTGCTATTCATATCCTCTGCTCTGTGCAGAGAGATTTAGTTTCAGATGTTAAGTTGTGTTTTGTCAAGTGACCTGTTATGACTGTTTAAATGAATAATGACTGCCACTGGTTATTGTTATGCTTGATGTACATCTCGGATTAGGTTTAGTTTAACAGTAGCAAATAGTGAAGTGAGCAAATTTTAGAAACTCTCTTGCTGAACCTTGAGAAAAAAGAATATTCTGAGCTATATGGTCAAACCCTATATCTAAATCCATTTGTGCCAGCTAAAGGTCTTGACTGTCGCTTCAGTAGTGGTGGGAAGGTAACTGTAAGATGTATTTCCTTTTTCTTGTGCTTATGCCAATACAGTTAGGAAATAATGATTAGTACTTGTGTGCGTGTACATTCATTGACCAGATAATGCATAGCTCTCCTGGACCACTGCTTTGGTTGGGCCTGGGCAAAACAATTGCCGGCTATGCTTTATGAATCCCTTTTATATCATGCAGGCCAGTTTTAGTGTGAATATGAAAGTGTATGAGCCCTACTTTTTTCTTTTATCAGAATGACTTGTGTTCACTTACCACTCAAATTATAAAGAGACAAAAGCTCAGCCAGTGTTACTTAACTATTAAAATTCGATCAAAGGCTTGAGAAAAGTGTGCTCTTGCCCAGCTCTGTGGGGAGATAAAAAGACCTGGGGCTGCTGCTGAACTGTGTTTTGCATCAAGTCTTTTGAAGTCTGTGGTCTCGCTGAAGGAATAAAGCCCCTTTGCCAAAGCTGGGGCTGTCGTGATAGCGAGCCTCCTCTTTCTCAGGTCCTCAGACTCCTGAGCAGATGGTGCCTGGGAGGGAACCCATGGATAGTGCAGGGCTGGGACTCCAAAGGGACACTGGTGAGCTCTTGCCCTGCTCCTCCTTGGGAGAGCATATCTAAAAGCAATTTATGGCCAAACTGAGGGAGATAGCAAGCTTCATCCTTTCAAAATTGTTACCCCCCCAAGGATCAAAAGACAAATGGTGTTCTGCTTAGGGTTAGAAACAGGGCACAGGATATTAGTGCACAGAGGTTTTAAAAAAATAAATAAATCCCTGGAACAGAAGGACTTTGAATATGCTACTTTCATATATGTTACTATTACTTTGAGGAGGGGGGATGTGTACATTGTCCTAGAGACTTACACGATACACGTGTCAGTGTTACTATAGGTGGTAATGTTACTTTGCAGCCAGGTGTGGTGTGGTTTTTAGGGTTAGTTCTTGCTTCCTCAAGTGCAGAAAAAGCACCGAGATCCTTGGATTGAATGATTGTGTGCTCAGGGTGTCTTCCTTGCTATGCTTAAATCGGAGTTACTTCCTAAATATGTACTGGCATGGTAAAACCAGTTTCATTTCTGACATGATGCGTGTGCCTTGTGGTGCTCTGTTTATTTAGATCTTGTGAGTAAAACCATATACTTCACTGGAACATATTAATGTTTTCTTTGCTTCAAGTGAAGAAAGTGCCAGTTGTTCTAAAAGGAATTGAAATATTGAGCTAAACGCTTCCTCAGTGCATAATGAAAAATTGAAACTACTAGTCATAATGCAGCACCTGTCCATCCCAGTTTTGGCTAGAGTTTATCAGGTATCCTTTTATTGCTATTGATTCTGCTATAAATCAAGAGTGGTGTGGTTTTTGTGGCAACTTTTTTTTTTCCTTTTTTTCCGCTGACTTCAGAAGGCAGATTCTTAAACATCAAAATACCAGCATATAGAACCGAAGTAGGGATGAAAATCTTTGTACTTCATATAATCAGGTTAGGAAATGAGAAAATTACTATTTGTGGAACTTTCCTTATGACTAAATATCAAAATATAGAGTTTCTGAGATACAGTGCTGCTTCAGTAAGAAAAAAAATATTTTCGAAGAAGACCTTGTTCAGAACATGCTTCCTTGAAAACTCTTATGAGAAGAAAACACAAACAACAACAGAAAGCCCCATCAGCAGTCAGTTTCTCATTGGATGTACATCAGTAAGATGGTTTTGAGGTCAGGAAGTCATGCTGTTTCATGCCAGCAAAGAAGGCAGCTCAAGATGCCTTCAAAATACCATTGCATTTCATTTTAGCACCTAAATATAATTTGCTAGGTATAGCATGCTTATAAAGATAAGTGTACTCTGTAGTTTACAGCTGCTGCACGTATCTTCAGGTTTTTATCTCTGAAAGCTGTGTTTGCCTGTGGCACATTTGGCAAGTAGCAATGCTCCTACGTTCTCCTGAAGTTGCAACCGGGTATAGAGTTCTCCCTCATTTCTTATCCTGTAGGCATTTAACGGTACATGACAGCACTACCGCTGTCTGCTTAGAGGAAGCTCTGCTGGGGCTCCTTGATGCAATTTCCATATAAACAGGATTAAGATATTTTTGTGGTATTTTAGTACTGAATGTGCTTTGCAAGTTGTGAGAATTTTTTTATAAAGCAGAATTTAGCAGAAAATTTATTATGCGGGACTCGGGATGGTGCTAAGTGGAACTCTGCATATATTATGATTTTACTTGTTGAACAATTTATGTCCGGTCATGGGAAGGGAGGGAGTTAACGGGATTTTTGCCGTGAAGATTATATCCTTACTAGGTACCTCTTTTGTTGCACTTGTTTGCAGGATGTTTGATCTGTAGCTTCTGTCTGCTCTGTAGTTGCTTGAGTAGGTAGTTTGTTATGGTCAGTAGAATAAAGTGATATAATGAGAATGCTAAAGGTCATAGTCCTTGATGCGATTTAAGCAGCAGAGCAGGTATCTTTGCTTGTGTCCTTGACGTCTCAAATTTTAATAGTTCTTGGCCCTAAAGAAAATTCCAGGATCTTTTTTCATTCCATAGAGGTAGTGCAATAATATTGGCAAAAAAAGTTTGGGGTAATCAGAAATGAGCTATACAACTTTAATTATAAATGGGGTTTGTGCACCTCTTGGCTGGGAGGCAGCTTAGGTTGCTACAGAAAGAAAGATTTTTGAGTCTGGAAGGAATTCCACAGCAAGAAAAGGGCACATCATTAGCGAAGCTCGTATCATCCACAAAGTTTATGATGAAGTTCATGTGACCACATATCCATATTAGGTGGATGATGAGGGCTAGAACTGTTCATATCAAGAAATAACTGAGAACAACTGGCGTGTTCAGGAAGGAAAGTGGAGACAATGGGAGAGAGGAGTGGGGAAAAACCTACTGCAGTTAGAGTGTGTAAGGAACATCCCAGGAAGCTGAAAAGCTTTTACAATTTTTCATGTACACTGAAGACCCATCACTTGAGCTATGATCCTATTAGTGTTTATAAACCCCCCCCACATTTCTAAGTGTTGTTTTCCTTTATTAGAGGTGGGGGTGCTGAAGGAATGTATAAAACTGGCTTTGCAGGAAATTGAAATAGTATTTTTCTAGATGGTGCTCCTTCAGCTTGCTTTTTGTTATAGGAAAGACCTGATATGGGACTAGGGAGTACTCTGACACTGGAGAAAGCATACGATTATACTTAATCGGAGACAGGATTTTTTTCCACTCCTGTTTCACACTGTCTGAACTATATATGAATACGTGAATTAGCAGACCTGTAATTCGCATATAAGAAGGGGGAGTTCCTCAGTGGCAAAAGTGGTTGCTTAGGCTTGAACAGCAGGGAGCTGAATCAAAATTGTAACATGCTAATTGGACAAGCTGGAAATTCCTGGGATTTGCAAGTGGATAATTTGAAAATGCATGGATGATAATTGGAGGCAAATTAGCAATTTGGACGCCAGGTGTTCTGAATTTGATCAACAAAAGAGAGGAGACAAATATATTTCTGTTCCAAAAAAAATAGTTGGAAGTGCCAGACTACAAAACTCTTAGCACAGCTGAAGTTTACTTGTGATGTGTCTGTAATTGATCAAGAAAACCTGCTCACTGGGTAGAATAGTACCTGGTGTTAGAATACAAACAATAGTTCTGAAAACTTTCTTTTGTTAAACCCTTGCGATGGCTGCATCCATAAATACTATGTTACTGACCAACCTGCATATAAACTGCTTTTGGTTTTAGACTATCTGCTGAAGAAATGCAGACTACTGTGGTTTTTCTTCGTTATTTAGTTACGTGGCTGTATACAAGGGTTGGTACAAAAGAAGCTACCGAGTTAAAGATTATTTTTTTTCCCCACAAGATTTCTTTCTTATTCTTAAATCGTGGCAGAACTGTCTTTTGCAGAACAGTGTAGCGAACAATAGAACAATGTAGTCTTAAGAGGCTCTTGTGCTCTTAGTTTTTGGAAGGTCTGTTGCTTTATTGAAGTGGCTTTTCTACATCTTTGTTCAGAATGTGTGGCTTTTGATGTTTTTTCTTTTTGCAATAAAGTGAATGTTTTCATGAAGAACAAGGGAGATAGATCATTGACCATGATTTACTTGTTTGTGGGTTTTGACTTTGTACTAGATGCTTCGATGTAGTTAGTTGTGGTTTAGTTCTAAATATTGTCAAGTAATGTCTCCTTTGATATAGCTAAAATAGTGAATTTCTTTCTGATCAAGTCCTAAGCTTTAACAGCCTAAGTACATTTCCGTCTGTATAATTTTGAACAGCACTTGGAATGCTTGCAAGGAATGTAATAGGAGTTTGAATAATACACATATTTTGGTTCTATTGTTTTTATTTGTGCCTTTATTTCCCTTTATTTGCAAGCAAAATGAAATTAGAGATTGTCACAAGTCTGAATCTTATTTGTGGACTTTTGCTTAAATGTTGAGAGGAAAAACTAAGACACATGCTGTTGGTTTCAGACTATTTCATAACAAGCCAGATGATTCCTGTAGCATTGCTTTATGAATAGCAGTTGTGAATTAGGGCAAAGCATAAATCTACTAATGTGCATTTAATCACAAAAAAATGCCTGGACTGTATTCTGTTATGGTCTTGTGATGGTGCTCACTGAATGCAAATGAAACAGAAGGAGGGTGATCACAGGTGGAGCTCCCCTGGTTATGATTAAGCTAAAGCCTTATTGGTGACATAGTGGCTGCTCATCCTCTGACTGGTTCCACGCTCAGACTTCCACTCTTCTGCTGTTCCAATATTTATTAATGGCATTCCATTATTAGAAACTTAGTGATTGACCTAGACTGGTTTCATAGCCTGACTGTATAAATCATATGCAGTTTGATTTCTTTTAAAATCTCTTAACATATTTCTCAGTTTATCTATGTTAAGTGGGCACATCGATCAAGGAATGCATGTTGATATAGAATTGGCATTGCCACTGAGTATTCTTTGAAATAAATACTTCGGTAGAGCTGGGTCTCTTTCTAAGCCATTTGTTAAGCAAATTGTAAAAGTAACTCCGAGGCAGGAACCCATCTCTATGTGATCAACATAGGCTTTGCTTATTTCCCTCCCCACTCTAAATTTTGGTACTTTGAAAATTGATTCATATGTTTAAGAACACCCAAGGCAAGTCAGTTGGCAAGTCTTGAAACGGTTTGAAAGCTGAGAAGCAGAACAGCTGATTTACTGAAAGCTTTCTTGCTTTTATCTCTCTTCTTGCTTTTAAATTCAGTGTTCTTTGGATACATTTTTGGTTTTCTCTAGTTACTTTGCAGTGAGGACCTGGGTTTACAGCCCTCTCTCTCCCTCACATGTAGTAGAAATATTTTCTGAGTTCTTCCAGTTTGCATTTTGGACCTGAAGACCTCTTGGCTTAATCACTCAGCTTCTAGCTTGGTCAGGAGTGACTGAAAAAACTGCACAAATTGGGCATAGGGCTTCACTGGTTATAAGGAATTGCAGACTACAAACCATGCTCTGCAGAATAATCCAATAGACTTTCAGTACAGAATAACTTAATCCATTGCAAATGACCATATCCAATAAAACCTTGGAATACTACCAACCTATTAGCAATCCTTGTGTTCTAGAGGTGGCTTGTTGATAAACAACAGAAGAACTGAAGTATGTCAGGGCCAAGCTTGAAGATAGCTGAGAGAGTTTGCTCTTTAGATGAGAGCTGGCTCTCTTCACTAAACAAAATCATTCCAAAGCTTCTGATAGTACCACATCCATACCTCTTGAAATCCCCTTATACCTCTTGATATCTGTATAACGATATTGGCAGAATGTGGTTATTGTATCTCACTTTACACACCTTCGTGCCATGCACATCCTGTTCATCCCATGAATGCATCTTTTTGACCATTCTTTATCAGGATTTATTTCAATTTCCTAAAAGTTGTAATATAAATTGTCTGGTTTTTTCTTTGTTGTGTTCAAGTTATATTTCACATTAGGCAAGCACTTTTTCTGCCGGTAAGCTAGCACTTATGCAAATCTTGTCAGGTTTGCGTACTTTTGAGGCTGGTGTTATCTGTTACCTTGTTCAGTGGGCATAATAGCTGTACCAATTTGTTTAGAGTAACATGGCAGTTCATAGTTTTGAATTACCTATTCAATCAGTCATAGTACATTTTTAATAGTAATTTTAATTTTCATAATCAGGTCTAAAAATGAAACTCCAAGAAACTTCATTCTCCTTCATTTTTAGCAATGCTTAACCGTATTATGAATGAGATGTAGCTTGTACTTCCATGGATAATAAATAATAATTGGAGGGAAAATAAAGTTGGTATTTTAACAACAACATTTCAAAACTAGATGAAGGCAAATTAGCTTTCTTCAGATGAAAAGATTAACATGAATTCTTACTGGGTTTTTTTTTTTTTGGTTTCTTGCATATTAGAATGAAGTTTTCTACCTGTTTTGCATTGGTTTTGGCCAAGTTGATATAATTTTGCTACAATTCTGTCATGAGATAATATGGAGATGCTGAGAGGTGTAGAGTTTGGAGGTAATTATTTCTGAGGCTCAGCATGCATTGAGGTACTAATTGGCTTTTATGTTTGTAGCATGCTGAAAACTTGCTAGGCTGAAATAGGTATTCCTTCTGCTTTCTGCTTGATTTCCAGCAGGTATTTGGCCCGTAGAGACACAAAGAGGGGAGAGGAAAAAGGTGAGGGGAAGAGATGGCACAGTGTGAATTGGATTTTTCACCCGCTCTAAAAACTTACTAATGGGAGGGGAAGAAAAGTCTAAGATAAGGCACTGACAGAGCAAAGTAACCCAGCTTTATAGACTGCTAACATTTATTTGTAGAATAAAATAAAACCTCTGACCTGTTCAACTGTAAATTGAGTCCATTGTTACTGGACTACCTAAGGATTCAGGTGAGCTTTGTTACAGCATCCATCTGAAGGTGCAAATTTATCCTATTGTCTTCAGCAAGATTATTTGTTGTAGGCCATTAGGGAGAACTTTCTTTTGATTCCTCTGATTTCCTAGCATATGGCTACTTAGTATTGGAACTAGTTGTATATAAACTGAACTAGCAATAAAGTAGTGGAGATACTGACTATCTAATTCAGAAGTTAAAGGTAAGAGAAGCCCCTCAGTAAGAACAAAGAGAAATCTTTCCATGCAATCATCCATACTGTTAGGGAGTTTGAGGATGTAAATATTTTAACTCTTGCTGACTTTTCAGCGGGCTAGTTCTGTATGTGGGTGTTCGTGGCAGGAGGTCAAACTTTGATCTTAACATTTGGAAGTCTGCACAGATCTAATTGTACAAGGCAGAATAGTATAGCGTAATTTTGCTAATCAAAATCTTGCCTCACTCCCCTTTGAATGTATTGTTGGTAAAAAAAAATTCTGATTGTCTTGCTTTTAAAGCATGATTTTACGTTTTGTATATCCTTTCATGATTGGCCACTTCTGAAAATAGCCAATGAAGAGTTTGAAATTTAACCCTGCATTATGGTCTGTCTCTGTGGACTTATACAGATTGGTATGCAGAACTAGACAAAGTTTGAAGTTTTTTTAAAATTATTTATTTTTCACTTTTCATCTAGCCTAAAGTTTAAGTATACCTGTCTCAAACTTTTTCCAACTAGCTTTCCTTTCAGATAAGATCAAATATTGACCTCTCTTTAGCAAAGAATTTCAAGAAAAAGCATGAAATAATACTCATATTTTAGGGATTTATAATGGAAATGCCATGTCAAATAACAGAATTGACCATAATTGTTCTACTACAGAACAAGGAATAGTGTGCTAATGTGTATGCAAGTATTTAAATATGCAACTTCAATTGAAAGGGCATATTTAAACCTCAGAAGACTTCTTTAATTATCATCAACCCTTACTTAATAAGTGCTTCCAAAAATGGGAATGTGCTGAAATGGTCAGTTTTGCATAGTTTGCATATTATTCATTAGTCATAGTTAATGTGCTTGAGGCATGTTGGCACGTTCGCTTATTAGCTTGAATTGCTTGATCTGTTTCAGGGGCCTTTAGGCAAATAAAACCTTTTGTCTTATAATAGAAATACTCATCTTCTAATGCATAAAGAATTTACCAGTCTATAAAATATGTTTATCTTTGTGATTCGAATGGTATCCAACCAGGTTTGCATAGGCTTGTTTTAAAGTATCTTTATAGTTAACTTTCAATAAGCGTTCCTGACCATTGAAGTCGGACATCTTGCTGCAGCATCGGCATCCTTTTTATGGAATATGCCTTTGTGGATCATAAAAACATATTTAAATTTTTTATGGTGCTTTTAAGTTGCTGAGTTCTCAAATAATTTTTCAAATTATAAAAAATCAGCATATGTAATCTGAACTCCTTGTAGCTGCAAATAATTTTTGCAGCCCAATAATGGGTGCTCTGTGTTTTCATCAGGTGTGACTATGAGAGGAATCTAGCCTACTAAGTCTCAGTGTATTGATAAACTGCACTGTTGTACTGAAGGAATTTTCTTGGTTGGTTTGAGTGCTGCTCTCATAATGGATTGTTCTTTGTCTTAACTCCCTTTTGCTTTAATTAAAAAAAACAACAGGCACCCCCTACCCCCAATCCTAACAGCATAAACATTCAAGCTTAGTAATTGTGTTCAGTAGTAAAAGACCGAGCCAGTTACAAAAGCAGAATGCAGAACATAAAAATTTTAATTTTAAAGGCCATGATTCCACCTTGTCGTGTAACAGTGAAGCTGTTTTGAATGTCTGCTCTCCTAGCCTGTGTTTTGTCCTCTCAACTATCGTGATACAACTGTTTGTGGGCTCGGCCATATTCACTAAAATGAACTTGATTCTCCATGATTTCTCTGAAGTACTTTAGCTGAACTGACGTAACTAATTTCTTGAATTGCTCTATAACCATAATCTGCAGGTCAGGGCAAGAAAGAGGTTTTTCTCCAGCTTTCCTGTCAAAGAAATCAAGTTGTGGATCCACTGGAGTCTGTACCTTTTAGTAATTTACAAACTATTTCCACATCATCATTAGACTTGGAAGTGAATCTGTATCCATGCCCAGTTCCAAACCAAATTGGATAAACTTGACATTTTCTCATTGTCAAGAGATTACACTAATTTCATACAAATGGAGTCTCTCTGGTTACTGTGCAAAGGGAAATGTTTTTGTCCCCAGATGACAACTGGGTTAACAGATGCAATTTAAATGTCATTTGCAGCCACTAATGAGATCATTTAAATTGCACTTGTGTATATAAATTGCTGCTGCGTCTATGGGGAAAGTGGGTAAATCATGGGCGAAGCTGACTAAAAGGTTTTTTTTTTTCCTTAAGAAACTTTAACTTTTCAATATATCTTCACAAATCAGAATAAGAATCTACTGTTGTATAGCTAAATGATGAGAAATGTAAAATATCATAGAAAAAAACAATTTGCAGGGGAAGAAGGAAGAGTTGGAAGTGTCAAACTGTTGTGAGAAATGCTGTAGCTGCAGAACAGGCTTTCCTAAGAGATAAGGAACAGCTGTAGAGTGAAGTCTGCCAGGGTAAAATGGAGCCACAAAATACCAGAAGTAGGCTTTCATGAAGCATCAGGTGGATTTGATGCAACATTTGTGTGACGTAGCCTGTATTTCCTTGGATGGGACACCCATTTTCCCCCCTCTCCAATGTCAAAAATAGGTATATTTTCCTGAATCTGTTTTACTTGCTGGTTTTTTTTTTTTTTAATGTGGGTTGGGG
>NW_010972609.1:3755386-3767752 GCF_000737465.1 Haliaeetus leucocephalus
GGGGGGGGTGTGGTTTTTTTTTTGTTTGGGTTTGTGTGGGTTTTTTGTTTGTTTGTTTGGGGTTTGTTTGTTTAATCTGCTGGGAAAGCCATTGAAGACCATTTCCACTGAACTCTAGGTTTGGGTTGGAGACTACATGAGCTACGTAAAAGGTGTTATACAATGCTTCCAAAAGTCTGATGTCAAACACCGGAACAATGAACGCTTCACCTCTTTACAGATTTAGCGTGAAGGAAATTTTCTTTATGAATGGAAGTGAGTATCTGCATTCTGTCTTCTAAGAGAAGAAACGTGTGGCAGGGTTTGCTGCTGCTACTGTTGACTGGTCAGACAAGGGCCTAATTTGGTTTTTTGTGTTTTTTTTTTTTTCTCTGTGTTCACCTTCTTAGAGCTGTTCTGTAAGTGCGGTTTTCTGTTCTGCAGAGAAGCAGAAGTGTTTCTACTCCTTTCCCCACTCTCCAGCCCTTTTATTGCCAGAGTGGAGAGGGGATATAGCACACTCAATAAGGTATCAACTGATGCTCTGAAAGCATGCTTCAGGAAGGGGGGGGGGGGGGAGATTTTTTTTTGTTTTTTTTACAGGAGTAGGAAACAATAAAAGTAATTTCTTAATACTTAGAATGTTTAGATTTACAGTATTTCATTATACCACAAATCCACCAGAAAATGTTCTGGCTGTTTTGCGATTAAATGTAAGTTTAAAGTGTGCTTGTTTTTCTTTCTACTAACCTTTTGAGTGATATGACAGGCTTGGTTGCGGATTTATGTGGAAAAAATAGAAGTGTGTGTGCGATGTATGGATGATGCCCAAATACATATGCTTACTACAGCCAATTCTTCGAAAGCAGAATAGTTGTTTCTCTATACACAAAGAATTAAGTAGTATGCAAGCAGCCAGCTGTTGTAAACTCACTTAAGAATTGTTAAGCTGTAGGAAACTGGGTGAATATTTGGTTAAATCAATATTTGTACCATGCTGACAACACTAGTGGTTGTTGAAGTCAGCAGCTGTTTAAATATGGTGGGGTTTTTTTGCTGCTTCAAAACAGAAGGTTACACTAAGTTGGGGCTCCTACTGGATGGTCTAGTTTACTCCGTCTGTCTTCAGAGGAAAGTATGAGGTGTGTGTAATCTTGCTCAACCTATCTTTATTTTGAAGCTACAGACCTACAATGTGTTGTTTTAAAGTCAATTCACAAGCAATTCTAGAGTATGGTAGTCTGCTTTTTGAGCATGCTTTATATTGACAGCAAATGTCACTAGTTGTGTTAAATGTAAAGTGTTTTGTAAATGATAGCCTAAATGCCTTTACCTTAATTTCAGGGCTTGACTGCATTGTAAATCTGACAGTGTTCTTGTTGGTATCTGTTGGATGCTTTTTCAGTAATAAACAGAAAGGCAGGAGGCTGAGGGGGTTAGGAAGAGGAATGGGAAAACAGGACTATTTGAATTGTGGCACTTGGTCTTTTTTTTTTTTTTTTTTAATTTGTCAGAGCCTGTCTTTTAAGTTGCAAAACACATCTTCCTCCTTTTCCCCTTTTCAGTGCTGGCTGAAGCTCACCTCAGCTTCCCATATGACTCCCGTCAAATACACATTTAATATCCGCATTGTCTCACAGTTGTGAGGATAACGCTTCTTATGACCCTTCTCCTTTTTGTATTAATGGGGAATTTTATAGCTCCTGTGACATTGTTGCTAAGCTAGAAATAAACACTTGAATTGCAAGTGGTATGAGAAACCTTTTTCGGTTTAAAGCTGGTTGTGTTTCAGCCATGAGGTTAGTATTTTGGTGTTCTTCCCTTCTACTAATAGCAGAAAGCACAAAAGTGCAGTATCTGTATCTCTGCTTTGCCTGTGCTTTAGAAGTTTTCTTACTTGATGGAAGAGTTTATAGGTAAGGAAGGAAGGGGTAGCAGAAGAGATTTCCCTGCTTTCTCTTTTTTTATTCTTCAGATTCTGTTTTTGGTTGGAAAGCAAAATACACTCCTTTCAGTGATGCAAAAAGAATTAGTTGTAGACATCTTATTTCCACTGTTGAGCACCCTGAGACATGGTGATGGTTTCTGTCTTAAATCTCAATTACCTAGGTAGAGAGAGCAAAATCTTGTGCTGCAGCTGCTGATGCATGGCTGAGATCGTGTTAGCAGAGCTGCAAGTTCTGAGTTCCCAGTATTAGAGCTGACTAGGAATGTTTTTTCCTAAGCTCTTGCACAGTTTATACATGTATCGGGGACTGATGTGGAATGCTAAAAAGCAGCTAAAGATTGAGAAACTGCCAGGGAACTTGAACTTCCTGAAAAGAGGTTCCCATCTGTGGATTTTCCAGCAGCAGAGATTTAGGTTTCCATTGCAGGGATCACACGAATCCGTGGTCGAGATCTAGTGATGGGTGTTCCCCAAGTGGACTTGAAATATTATCAGTTCAGCTAGGTTAGAGTTTTATATCCGTCCTGTACTTTACAGATGACTGAGCATCAATGGCTCTCGCTTCTCAAAGGACTGGAAGAATGAAGAACGAACTTCCTCCGTAGTCACAAATAAATAGAATAGTATTATGGAGGCTGTACAAACTGTATAATAAACTTGACTTCCCCTTCTGTGATTTGATTACAGTTTGCCATTGTAGCAAAATATAACTTTGAGAATCAGTTGAATGTAAAGTACCGTTTAAACATTTAAAAAGTGAAAGTTCACTATTGGAATAGTGAAAGACAGAAGATGTTTTTATTAACTTCTAGAGTCTATTTGTACGATGACTTGTCAAGCTAACAGTTAGGTATCTGCTTGATTACTCAAGACCTAGCTATGTGGTACCAAAATGCAAAATTTCAACACGGCAAGGGAAGATGTGTACTGTCTGCAATTTCTTACCAAGAGTAATTTGCAGGCAAATGTAGAAACACTCCTCTATACTGTAGGATTTTATAAATAGTTTTTCAATTTTTCATGTATTCAATTGTAGTACTGTGCCAAAAGCTGCTTCCACTGAATATCAAATTTAGTCTTCCTGTATCTAGAAATATAAATATGCAGTTAGTAGCTTAGTTTTACACATCTCCTTAAGTCACCTTATATTTACTCATAAATTTTGTAGCTTCTTAATCTCTTTCTTTTTACAAATGAAGTTGGGATTGTTTTAGGGTATCTACTTGCTTTTACAACTTGAGCACTGGCGCTTGGATTTCAACAGGTTTGACAAAACTGATGCCTTCCCCACTCTTGCCTAGGTGTGGGCAAGCTTGACTGTTTTCAAGATCTGGTTAAATCCAAGCCAAAAGTGTTTCAGCTGCAGCATAAAGGTTTTTTTTACTTTCTTTTTTTTTTTCTTTTTTTTTTTTCCCCTCTCCTGAGTCCCAAATGATAAACACAAATGACTTCCCGAAGTAGTCCGCATTCTAACATGGGCTTTAAGATGGAAAACTGCTAAATGGGTACAGAGCTGTCAAGTATCTACAGTAAGAAAGTGATATAACAGAATAAACTTACATCCAGGGAAGAGTCCTGGAATCCTGCTGTTAATGTATGCACGCAGAGGATCGTAGCTCTGTTCAACACAAACAAAAAGTAACCCCTGACACACACACACTTTTCTGACAAAGCTGTGGGACTCTAGCTGAACAAACACCAAGATACAGGATCTGCCAATAAGAACTTTTGACTCTGTTAGGAGTAGGACTAAGGTAAAATAAAATGCCAATGTTAATTACCTGCCCAGGCTATTCATGCAGTGAGGAGATTCACACGAAGTTAATTAGCTTTTTTTATAGATTTTCATTATTTTAGGAGGAGTATAAATATCTGGATTGAATAGTTTTGAGAACTGGTGGATTAGAAAGCTGTTTAGTTCGATAAAACTTCAGCTATTTGCAGCATCTTTAAACATAATGAGCTTTTTTGTTTAACCCTAACACCTGTTCAGAAAAAAAAAGAAAATTTTACTTGTGCTACTGATTAGATGAAGTGCTAGAAAAAGAAAGTAAGGTTCTTGTATGCATGCTTCGAACCAGAGCTAGCAGATGAACAAAGGAAACTCATAGATGGAAAAAACTGTTCAGCAGTACTAAGCAATTGACAGAAGTTATTAGCCAAGGTCTGGCCTCAGTTTCAAAAAGAAAGTTTAAAACAACATACTTGAGGTTACGTAATTGCTACTGTATGCTATGGTACAGTCAAGAGGAAGAGTCTAGTCTATGAATATGCAGTGGACTCCAAGGTGCTTTACATATATTTTTTTTTTTTTTTTCGTCACCAGCAATTAGGCAGAATAGTTGTAGGGCTTGCTAGTGTGCCTGTAGGTCTATAACGTTTATTTATTTATAATACAAAAGTCTGGACGTGTCTGAAAGAGCACTTCTTCCATGACTTAGTTGACTGAATATCATACCTCCTGTATCAAATGAAAAAAGCATAATTCACCATCCCCTCCCCACCTTAAAGGTCTATAATTAGAATGAATTTTGAATGAGTGATTCTTGATTGCTTCACAGGTAGGGAAAAAAATTCCTGGTTTCCAGGCACCACAGTGCCTGTAACTTTTATGGCCCTGGGGTATTGTAGAGTATACTTAATCTAGTTGCTATTTGTAATTGAAGTTTTTGGTGAAAAGCATAATATATACCTACTGAATTAAAAATATTATCTGTATTTACTGTATAGTAATATAGAACATGTTAATACTTAGATGTGGTTTAGAGCAGAGTCTATTGTATAAAAATAAATGAGACAATTTCTCTCCAAAAGAATTCACAAACTAAACCCATCGGTTCCCTTACAGGGGAAGGAGAGGAAAGAATAGGCATCTGAGGCTAAGAGAATGAAATCAGTTTGCTGAAGGTCAAAGTCAGCAGTTAGGGCAGGAATCAAACCTTAATCTGAATTTATTGCTTTACTATCAGAGCACCAGCTTTCAATTCCAGATAGCTATTTTCTTGGATTATTGCTTGGATTTCCTTGAAAATTTTCGGTATTTGTTGCTTTGAAAAGACTTCAAGAAGCTTTGTTGAAGGCAAACTTCAGTTACTGTTGACCTAAGTGTGGCAATGGCCCCGAAAACTCGGACAGGGTGCATCTAAATAGGCATGGCATGTGCAGTCTCATTTTAGCAATTTGTACAGGGTTGAGAAGTTGAAATAGATGACCTCTACAGATCTGTTGCAAGCTAAATTATTCTTTGAGAGTCTTTTGGCAAATATTGAAAGTATTACTTGAAAAACCTGAGTAATCGTGGCAGTCAGTAGCTTTTTCTTTGATTTTTAGATGATTTAGAAATGCCTGTATCTGTCTTTGGGAGAAACTCCTGCATGTGGCACTATGCATGTATTGTACAATATGAAGTTTGCATAATTGCTTGGCTAATTTACTCATTTTCTAATCTAATTTGGACTAGATTGCTTTGTGGTCTATTAATCTTTTTAAATTTGCTTTAAAAGATCTGAAGATAAAACCATACTGAGGCAGTTTCAGAAAACAACTAACTTTGCTTGCAGGCAGATACATAGTTTGGAGAAAAATCTGAAGACTGGTGAGAGCTAGGTGGGAGTGCACTACCCTTCACTGTAGGAATTATTTTGGTACTTTGCTCAGAAGCACGAGTGAAAAAATTAGGACTGTGCATTGGGAGAGTGGGATGAGCAGAGCATCCTTAGATTTGAGGATATGACAGATACAGTTTTTAAATCTTAAAGGTTCATTTAAGAAGCTTTTTTTTTTTTTGTAAGACTTGTTAAGCAGTGTTTGCAGTATATCTGACAAATGAACGGTGAGTTCTCACTGAAACTAAAGGGTGGAACTTTTGTGCTCATTCTGAAAATTCAGTTTGTGACAAAGACCATTCTAAGCCAGATTTGGGCCTGTGACACCGAGTGCTGTGTCGCCTAGCAGGTCTGCCTTTCAATGACATAATACTACTTAGCACTATTTGGAAGCTGCTCCTTGAGAACCTGACGTGAGTAGAGGTTGTTGTGTATTTCTTCAGCTTCTAGGAGTTTAACTGACACGGAAGGACATGTAAATACATGTCAAAATACTCTTGCAGTGTCCTTGCTTAGTTTGCAAAATGCTTCGCGATCTTCTAGTAAAAAGTTTAGCTCTTGGCTGCTGGATTTTCTACATACTGCCAGTTCAGTAGGAAAATACTTCTGTGGCTGAACAGCAATGCAGATTTCCTTGATAGTCGATGAGCTAATTAAGTTGGCTACTTCTGTATTGACTTACCTTTCAAATATAATGTAAAGAAAGAATGATGGTGCAGATTCTACTCAGAAGTCCATAAAATTGGTGGGAATTATTGTAGTGACCGAGCCTCTCCATCAAAAAAGTGCTTGCTCTGACCGTGCTTATATATTACAGCATCGCTTCATTTGCATCAGGAAAGCATCTCTGGTTTCTGGCTTTCCTTGGCACTCATTATTTTTTTTCAATGTGTTCGTTACTCAGCAGTCTGTGCTTTTCCATTGGCGATTAGAGCTGGGACAAGACAGGAACAGACTACGTCGTGGGAGCTCTGACTTCTGAACATGGACTTTTTCCATATTAAAAAAATTTCTTGGTGGGGCAATATAAAGACATCATAAGTAAGTGGTATGATTAGTACTTGGTACTCCTCCCAGTCAGTTACAGTTCCCACTTTCCACTTTGTAAGTTTGACAAGCAGTTTTCAAGGCAAATTTCTGATTATGCAACTTGTTGTCAGATAAATAAATCAAGATGTCTGAGATTTGTGGAAGTTTGATGGAGATGGAAAAAAAGAAAAAAACAAACCCCAAAAAACAAGCACCAAAAAACCCCACAATAAACAAACCAAACCAACCAAACAGAAAAACCCTCACCACCCCAAACCAAACAAAAAACCACCAACTAAATGAACAAAAACCCCTATAGCTGTGACAGGATATTTTGGGTTGGTTTTATACTAATGCTTGAATTTTGAGTGAATTGGCATGACATTAAAGGTAGCAAGGAGTATGCAGTGAAATCCTTTAGATAAGGGAATCTTTTATTTAGCGTAGCTGGCTAGTGTGCTGTCAAATTCACACAGACCTAGAGATAGTGAGCTGTATTTCAGCTTTGACCCTCAACTTCACCTTCGCTGTGTGAGGGTTTTTTTTTTTTTTTTTAGGCTGGCAAAGCTATCTGGAGCTCTCTGACGGAGATGGAAAAATGGGTGGGGAGCAAGTAGCAGGCTTCTCTCAGAAGTTGTAATTAGGGGGGAGGTATATGAACCAAGACGCCCCTAGCACAGTTGCATTTCCTTTTGTAGCAACGCTTTTACTGTGTGCAAGAACTGCCTAGTTTTTTTTTATTCAGCAGGTTTATTCTGAGCTCTTGTGAAGGGTTCCTGGACTCTCTTGCATACTTCCTGCGTAACCATATTGAATGTTTTCCAATTGGATAGAACTTAATGAAATGCCGAGAGTGGATAGGAACAGGGAAGAGGACATTTGGATTAGTACATGCTGTGTAACAGGAAATAATGGGAAACAAAGGACTTTTTTTTTGACTGGAAGAAAACCATTGGGGTTGTTTGGTGCTTTTTTTTTTTTTTAATGTTACGGAGCCCTCCTGAGAAATAGGGGATCCATTTGGGGAATTATAAATAAGACTAACCAGCCAATAAAAGGTATTATTTAAAGAGAAATTGGAAATGAGCATCACTTAAGTACTTTCTCCAGTTGATTCTTGGTTTGATTTTTTTTACTTGCATTTTATTTTGACAGTTATAAGTAAATTGTACATTTAGGAAAAATACTATGTTAGCTTACCATGGTTCTCAGTCTCAGCAGTGCCCCATATCTAACAAGAGTACAGGAATCATCCTTGTACATTAATCACCATCTTGCTAAATTCATTCAGATACCTCAAATATGTTAATCGGACATATGAGGTCAAAATGTAATGTCAGATGCAGGTATGGTTTACCAGATATGCAAACATACAGCATATGCATAACTACTTTACAAGACATGCTCAACATAGATTCCTCATAAAAAGTAACATTGTTCAGTAAAAAAAATGTACATCAAGCAACATAAATTCAGTGGCATTTTGGAGGTTTTAGTGAAGTTGAGTGTGTAGAGAAATATGAGCATGCATCTCCTGACTCTGAATCCTGAGCTTTAACAACTGTCAAGCCCTGATTCTATATGAATCAGGGCATGCATCTTTAGCAGGGGAGTAAAACCTAATCTTTAATTGCTCTGCAGGATTTTGTGACCCAAACCCATATTTGCTATTGTTTTCTTGGTTTTTCAAATTCTAGGTCCTTCCTATTAACAGGTTTTTTTTTCCTTAGCTTAAGATCTTCAAGCTAGTGAGAAGAATCCAGTAAACTGAAATGTGGCTAGAAAACCAAAACAAAACCCAGGAGCTTTTTAACCTGGATCAGCTTCTGGTTTTTACCAGCTGTCTTCATTGTAGCTTTATATTTTCGGTAGAAGTTGTTTATTGTGCTCTTGGTAAGCACAATAAATATTTAGAGCTATGCATTTTGTTATATTATGCATATCCTAGTATCACTATATTTGCAAAAATCAAATATACATGAACAGTACATGTTATCCCAAAGTATATACTACATTATAAAAAGGAAGAAATGAAAAATTTCCAGTTAAAAATTTTTGCAGTTGTTCAAACAGTCATAGTCTCTGTAGTAACTGAACATATGTTGCTGGAATAGCTGATTCTTGTCACGGTAGCTGTGTGAGAGACAAAGGAAAAGAAATGCAGTTTTATCTTTTTGGGGCGCAGAGGGATAGCTATTTTATTTCAACTTAAAACTAGTCTTGCTGCCATTATGCTATTATGTAGGCTGATGTTAAATTACAGCTTTATTCAGTTTCTCCGAAATATTGTTGGTGTTACTTAATTTGTTAACAAATATACATAGACAAGGTTGTGTACAATACCAGTGCTAATTCTTAAGGTCTTGATGTAGGTTTTTATGTCTAATTGTATGAGATGTAAAAATGGCTTACCCTACTTGTTCTAGTTATTTGAGATTGTGTTCAGGTCAGTTGCTGCCTCTTGTACAGTATTAAACTCGAAGCACAAGTACAGCGGATCAAAGGGTGGAGATTCTAGTAGAAAGCTTTTGTATCTGTCTCAAACTTCTTCACACAGTGGGTAGCTCGTACCTTTATACAATCCACCTGAGTAAATCTACGTACATTGTGAAGTTTAATGTAGTTGCTACTACCTGGTTGCATGGTTGTTGGGGTATTTTATCTCGTCTGTGAAAACACAAAGCACGCTAAGCTTCTAAACAAGCCTAAACCTGATGTTCTTGCCCCTGTGGCTTGGCCAAGTGTTCCCTTTTTGGCTAATCGGTACTTCTGATAACCACAACTATGAAACCTATGGAGTTGGTCACTGCTTACAAGTTGCATCATCTGTGTATGGGGTTTAGTTTTTTTTTTTTTTTTAAATGGTGGTGATAACCCCTTTAAGAATGGGGGGGGGGAGGGGCATGGTTGAGCAGCAGAAAGCCTGATACTACATATCCCTGTGGATGATCAATTCTGCTGGACTGCAGTTGAAACTTGAGGTTCTGTAATAATTTTCAGGCCTTTCTGCCTTTTGACAGTTGATACTGGAAAAATTCTGATGCTTCGAATCTATTTAGTGTATAGATAATCAGTGATTTGTATGCAAGACAAGTCCTGAATATAACAGAACCTAAACTAAAAAAATAATTAAAAAAAACCAACAGTGGAACTAGCATGTGCAATCAGCTCTGAGAGAAGTATGTGTCAGTAAAATGGGGCTATAAGAGCAGATTTATCTATGAATTGCATTGTGTAGGAGATTAAATAGGACATAAAGATACGTTGGTATGGAAAGAAGGAATAACTGTAGAAGAAAATCATTTTTATGACAGAAATGCATCCAAATAACACAAAACATAATCATTTTCCAATGAATGAGAGAAGAGCTATATATTGTAAATGTGGGTGACTGGCTGTAGACTTATACAGCTCAGAATCACTCTGGCTGTGGTAGCTGTCTTTTTACTTTTTCCCCTGTTTCTTAGCATGTTTGAGTCAAACATCATCTTACCACAACACATGCGGCAAAGGAAAATGACTTGTGTTTATTTGTGAGGAGTTAAACTCGAGCTGAAAATGCAGTATTTGGAACTGTATTGTCAGTGGCAGGCTTTGATTTCATTATATGCGTTTTCCTTCTTGTCTTTGGAGGATATTTAAGATGTCTAGATGGTTTTATGGATCTTCTTGGACCTTCTGACAGGTATACAGTTGCCAGCAACTGTGAGGGATTCAATGCAGTTGTAATTCAGACTATTCTAGTTTTGTGCTTCTCTTCTCTTGTAGGTGACTACCAACTTACAAACAGTGCTAATAGCTGTCAAGAAAAATAGTAGGCTTATCTATCGACACCAGAACTGATATTGATGTGGAAGGCTAGTTCTGCTCTCCCTTACACTGCTTCTGCATTAGGATATATTTTAAATAATACCATAGACCCAATTCTCAGTTTGTGATAGAATTTCAACTTACTTATAAAACTTGAATGTTTCTTCTTTTTGACGGCAGTTTAAGGCACTAAAATAGTCTGGAGCGTGCTGTGTTGGGGTACAAGAGAATTATTAAATGTAAAAGCTCCTTTGACCAGAAACAAATTTCAGTTATGATTAAAACATATTTCACCCTTTATTCCTGGTCAGTGTATTGCCATGCTCTGAGGTTTCAAGCTGAGCTGAGCAAGCAATAAATTATATATGTGAGTGTGTGTATGTATAAAAAAAAAAAACAACAACCTCAAAAGAATCAAGTGGATGGTATAAAAGAGCAACTAAAGAGGACTTAAAAATATTGCAGACTCAGAAGACTGAAAGGGAGAATAAAAATACAGAAAGTAAAGGTGAAAGATGAAAGGAAGGTTGCAGAAAAGGTTATGGTAAATAATAAGAAATTTATAAGCAACAAAAGGTCAGTGAAGGAGACAGCCAGGCCTCTGTTCAATAGCAGTAGTAATTTACTGACAAAAGAAAGCAGAGTGCTAAGAAATTAAATGAATTCTGTTTCAGTGCTTGCGAAGGAGAATCGGTGAGATGCCAGAACCAGTCATAAATTCCCCCAGAGTGAAGAGTAGTAGTGACTAAAATAGGGGTTGTGCCAAAATAAGTGCTCTGGAAATTAGAGGGTCTGAACCTGAGAGCTAACTAGATTGCACAGCTAAAGCTTGTGAGTCTACCTCAGAGCTGTGCTTAGCACAGCTAAGGGAACCTTTGTCTGTTTCTTGATTATTTTTATTTATTTTTCTCTCCCCTGGAGGCAGCATCACTCTGGTAATGGAAAGGAGGTTCTACAGAGTCCTCTCTGTCTCTTCGACTAGAGTAGCAGGAAGGAACACTTTTATCTTCCCTTGTTTTCAGTCAAAAGCTGATTTTTTTTTTTTTATTTTTTTTTTTTTCTCCTCCTTTTGTCCTTCCCTGAATCACTAGCTATTAGTGACTGGAAGACAATAAGCCAAGTACTGCTGCAAAGACTAAGGGTAGTTGCAGGGACAGTGATGGACATGTGAATACATGGGGGAAATCTTGGCAAATGGGAAACTGAGGAAGAGTCAGCATTAGGGAAGGCTTTCTTTTAGAGAGAAAATTATACAAAATTTGGGAGATATGGTAGAACCTTCTGGGGTGAGGATGTTGAAGGACAAGCATGGGCATCATTTGTATCCTTAGTGTCTTGGCTGGGCTTAGCTGTGATAGAATATCAAATGGACAGTGGAAGTCCATCGTGCAGAAAAAAAGAAGCTAATGGGGCTCCACTCGCCACATTTGATGACAGAATGTGCAAGTCGCCCTCTTTCAAGTGATTATGCTAATCGGTGACTTTACATACTGGCTTTGGAGAGCTTCACAGCTGGGGGAAGGATACTTTTAGTCCATGTAGTCATTTATTTTGAGACAGAATATCTGTAGTTATAACCTCAACACTACTGAATAGAAAGGCTCCAATATGAGGGTATCAATATTAAGATTATCATGGGGTTTTTTCTAGTACTGTAGTTGTGACAAATATGTTATTGCTGCACACCTGCCATAGTTGGTGGGTGCTTTGGACTTTGTGGTCTTGATGGCAGTTTGAGAACACAGTAATCTCTCCAGGGAAGTAAAGGAAACATGACTCTCCAAGAGAAATAGGGTAGTAGAGGATTAATAACCAAGTGGGGAGCGTGAGTGTGTACTGAATAAAGAACAAGAAAGCTGGAGTAAAAATGAGGTAGAACTTCAGAGGTGGAAAATGTGTTGACAAGTTAGGGGAGGGTAAAAGAGTTTTCTAGGATAAATGACTTCCTTAAGAGGGGGAAAATATAAAAAAAAAAAAAAAAAAAGCCCCCAAACC
>NW_010972609.1:3767762-3780924 GCF_000737465.1 Haliaeetus leucocephalus
CCCCCCCGCCAACACACACATTAAAAAAAAAAAAGAAAAAGCTGCCTGCTGCAAGTTCAGGGACAGGCTCTTCACTACCATTAGTTCTTCAAGAACAAGGGTGAATACTAAAACAGAACTCCTCAGGCTTAGGAGAGATTCTGGTGATCTGAAGCTGTAAATTAATAGCCTTCCAAGTCTTCTGCTTTCCATGACTGGCTGTGGAGAAGTGCAATGAAGCTTGCAGAGTTAGCTTTAAGAGTGGTGCTCTACCAACTGTGGTGGAAAGGGCTTGTCAAAGGACTAAATACACTTACCAGCACTAGGTTTATGAATGAAGCCATCTTAATTCACCTCATTCTCTTCTGTAAAGCAGATTTTCCAAGTTATCTGTGGAAACAAAATGTAAAATACTTTAATTTTAAATTGTTTCCCACATGGTTGACAACATACAAATTTATTAGTAAAACTTGTGATCAGATATGATAGCTTTGAAAAACTGTGCATAATTTTGTCTCCGGAGCAGACGCAGCTTCATCTACATAAGTTTATCCATGCTTTGATAAAACATTTACAGGGGAAAACATTAGCAAAATTTATTTGGCATTTGTCTGCACCCAGGAGCTTCCAAAACTTCTCTTCTGATATTTCAAGTTACAATTTGCAGAATTAAAAAAAAAAAAAAAATCTCCATACATCTTTCAGACAGTCTGGAATTATTGGATGGTTCCTGATATCTGATAGCTCTATTCAGTTAGGGAACTCACAATGGAAACAGATTTGGCATTTTGGGTGTGCGAGAGTGTGTGTGTGTGTGTGTGTGAGGGGAAAGGAGATGCCACTTTCTTTTTTTAGCAAGAGACCTCTGAATTCATTGCAACACTGGAAATGTAAGCTATGGTCAGGTAAAACCTTTTCCCACAGAATATTAATTAAAAATTATTAAGATGGGTGGACCTCCATTGTAAGCTTTCTGATAGTGGAGACAGACAAAGCAGTCTCATGGTATTGCTAAGCACTTCAAACTGTATCACTAGACAGTCTTGTGTAGTGTGCATCATTAACATGTACATCAACACTATTAGCAAATTGAACAAGTTGTGTGTTTTTTACCCCTGTTAGGGTCACAAGGTGTGAATATTTTTTTATGTATATATATATAAATGTGTGTATATATGTATGTCAACAATCTCATTTTTAACAACAGGAACAGCATCAATTTTTGGTTAAACACCCTGGGCCTTATTACCTGTTATTTTCTCAGGTAATAAAAGCACTGCTCTTCAGTGAATCAAATCTGACCTTATGTTGGAAAGCTGAACTTGGTGGGAACTCGGTATTCTGTCGTGCTGATGCTGAACTGCTGTTTTTAAAGTTGTCGAAGTTTAGACTTTTGACCTCTGCAATGTAGAGGAGTGTGTTTGTGCCAGTCATCTAGAGTTGATTATACCTGATGCAGGGCTAGGGACACTCTAGAAAATGAAACTTCTTGTCCTGGGTCAGTGTAGTATGTACAAAATGAGTTATCCTCTGTAGATGCTTATTTTTACTGACTGTATTAATTACAGGGAGGATTTAGACCCACCGTTAGGTGTTTATAGTATAGATGTCTTCACTGAGCTAAGATGAATCTCACAATAATAGCTTTCCTCTTTGGAATAAGAGGAACAGAGTTGACCTTGCCATTATAACTGAGACTTTCCCGATGGCTACCTCACTTCTCACTGGTAGTGTTTAATGATTGCTAAATAGATATGGAAGACTACAGTAGCCAAGGATTAGAAAACAGCTATTTTTTTCTTTATGATCAGTAGCACTTAGTATTTTTTTTCCTGTCATTATGAAAGAAAATTTTTTTCTTCATTCACTGTTTTGTAATTTTTTTTCTTTTTTTTTTAATCTGTCTTGATTTTCTTCCCTTATTGTTCTTTTTCTGCCTCTGACCGCCTTTTCCCCCCCTTTTTTTGGTTCTACCAGCTCGAACATCCAAATTGGTGTTTTAATCAGTGAAGAACTGCTAAATGAAATATAGGCTTTTCTCTGCAAAATTAGTAATAGGTATGTGTGTATGTGCCATGAAGGAGAATGCTGGGAAGGCTGTGGATACTGTTTCAGTTGCTGTTTAATAAATGCAACTATGTGTGCAGCAACAAATGCTTGGGTTCCTTGCCTGGGCATCAAGAGGAGAAGGAGTTAATTGTGCAGTGTTTCCTTCCCCAAGAACAGCTGTAATACCATAGTATTTAATATTTCAATTTTCCCAGCACAGATGCCTAAAAGCTCTTATATTGGTGTTATGTTATTTTGGACTTTATTGTCTATGTAGAAAGACTTATTCCAGCTCTGTTTTCTGATACTTTTTTTTTTTTTAGTTCTAGAAACTGAGCTTGTAGCTTCAATTTTCTTTTCACAGCATTGATTGGGAAGCTGCTGCCCCTACCACATACTAATGTCTGTCAAACACTTGATTCATTCTGCAAGTCTGAAAAAGTTTGAGCTCCACAGTCTGCCAGTGTTACCAGAGTGCTGTGGACTCCTGTTCCAAGGAACTGTCATGCCGTATATCACTCACAGCTCTTGCACATCCAGCCACTTCCCATGTGATCCTCTCCTTAGAGAGAGCTTCCAGTTGGCAGCATCTGGTCCTTAGTGCCAGAGACTCCACTGAAAGAAAGCAGGCAGCGAAACATTTGCCAAAAGTCTTAAATAAGGAAACTGTAACTGAATTGAACAGTAAAGCTATGCTTGGATAACGAATAAACTGTTTCATTCAAATGTAAAATTTGTTGCCTTACTGTATTTGTTAATGAAGGTGATGGGTGCTACTTAACTCATTTGAAATGAAGTATAGTATATGTCAGCTGAAATAGAAGAACTGGGAGGATGGCTGTAATTTTGCAGTGTTATGTGACATCGTTTGGTATGCAACCAGGGTATACACTTAAGGGGGCTAAGCAGTAAGAAAGAAGAAATGTCCTCAACAGAGGCCAACATCCATGATGATGTGATGTAAACTCCTCATCACTGGAAAAAGAACTGATCGACCTAGAGGTTCCTGGTGTTAATATATTTTTAAACTGTCATAGTATAGGGTATTGTTCATGTAGTGCATTGTTTCTGTGTTGACAGACTTTTTCAGAGGTTGTTGCATTCACTGGTGAATAGAATAATTCCTCCACCATTTAATCGTTAAAGCATTTTTGTGAGGCTTAATTATTGTAAGGCCTGATCCCTTGCAATAATTACTATTTTGCGGATTCACGTGTTGAGCATATTAGTGGATAACTTCCTTAGCCTTTGTAAAGACTATCTCAATAGTCTTCTTGGTAAAGACATCACAGAAGCGCTAAAAATACCATTGCATAATAATGGAAACATTCTTAAAGGTTAATCCTATATTTGAAGTCTTCAGTAAAGATATTTTCTACCTATGTAATAAGGGACTTCAAGTCCATTTATCTCTAAAATTCGCATTTTAATGACAGTAAGCAGAAGGGCAGGGAAGGAATATTAAGGAAAAATCCCAGCTTGGGACAACATATCCAATAAAAGAATCTTTTAAATCTGGTGATAGCTACTCCTTTTGTTCAATGGTGCCAAACAAGAAAATTGAGATACTGATTAGCAGTTTGGCAAGGTTCTACTGAGTAATGCACTGTGCTGGAACTTCATATGCATGCCAGCTCCTTTTTGGATTTGGTTCAAGAACAAGCCTTGATTAATGAACAATTATTTTTTTTTATTAATTTAATAAATGGTCCTTCCCCTTTGCCCCCTTTTTCTTTAGCAGCTGCTGGCCGTAGTTCCTCTTTGATTGGCATGTTTTGAGCCGACGGTGTTGAGTGAGTACACAAGAGAACTTTGCAGAAACCATACATCAAAATTGTCAACAGTTTCTGTATAGTCCTTAGGGGGTCTTTTTTTTTTTCGGAATTACTTTCAGCGACAAAGAGGGGTATTTTTTGTTTCCCACAATTTATTTTCCTACTATAATGACTTAAATAAGCTACAAAATTCAAAATACATGGGGCCACGCTGTCTGGTATAAGTTGGTTGTGTATGTCTTTCAAAGGACTTGAAATATGGCATCTCTGTTTTGTTTGACATCTTTGATAAAATAAACCCAGTACTTAAGTTGCCAGATTATGTCTGGAAGGACATGACTTGGTTTAAAAAAAGAAAAGAAAAAGTTTACAAGGGTGTCATTGTGTTGTGGTAAAGTCACTGTGAGCAGAGTTGGGGAAGAACTTATTGGGTAAAAGTCAGGCATTATGACAGTGGGGTTTTGCCTCCCTATAAGGACTTAAAGCGAGAATGTCTCCTGGGAGTTGATTTGAGCTTAGGGTGTGCTCAGCTTCTGAACATGGATGTGGCAAAAAGTCCATCTTCAGTGTTTATAGAACATAAGATTCTAAATATGGATATAATAAATATGAAGTTCTGATGGTTGTTGAGTAAAGTGCCAGAATAGCTGAGAACTTCAGAAATAGTCCTAGATTTAAGTGGCCTGGTTTTAATCTAAATCTTGCTGTTGGCATTTCTTTCTACCTAGACCTGCCCTCCATCTATTAGAGAACTACGTCTGATAATTGGAATTAGGCCTATTGATTCTTTTTTAAAAATAGGTTTTGAGTTACCCCAAGCAACTCTGAAAGCATCAGTTAAATTCTTCAACTATCATTTGTACTAATCATATTATTCACACAAACTATAGCAATATGTCGCTGGCTGGTTGAGTGGCTTGCTAGTTGTATGTCTCAAGCTCTTCCTCTGTCAGTAAATTCTAAAAACTGTACAATAGAGAAGTATTGCATTGTTGTTCATCCCACATAATGAAATAATGATATCGAAGAGTTATGTGCTGCCTTCCAGCATCTTTGTGATTTACAATCTTTTCTCAGCAGGCTTATCCCAAGTGGGCTAGGACTAGGAATACCAGTATGCTTAGAAGGCATTGTCTGATTAATGAACACCTATTCTGAGTTATGCATTAGACTTCCTGCCTTTGAGACTGTCTTAATTAGCTAAATGCAAAGGCTCTCCTATCAGTACACAGACAGATTGTGATATTTTAAAAACAAAAATATGATAAAAAGGATGTTAATCATGTTCAAATAACTAGTGAAATGATGCCAGATTGTTCAGGGTGTTATTCTTTGGGGACTTTTTCTTCCACATAGCTCTGCTTTTTTGCATAGTTTATGTGTAAGAGGGGTTAGATGTGGTATAGTGTTTGATGTATTTGCAGCATGTCCTAGAAGGCTGGTGGAAAAAATGTGGTGTGCTTGAAATGCATGGAAGTTTCCCAAAGGTGAGACCAAATCTTAAATCCTAACCTAAGGACAGACAGCTGAATCTGACAGCGAGTACTTGGTATTACCATGGTTTTCAATATTGTCAGTAGGGTGAAGGGAATCAAAATCCATTCTAGGTGGCAACAGCTTTATGAGAAAGTTCAGGGCTGCTTTGGCATTAGACAATTCCATTTGCTAACTTAGTTTGATTGTGAATCTAGTCTCTACTCCTTTTAAATAGGACAGAGTAAAGTAACTTTTATTCTATGTTAACTGCTCTGTGCGCTTTTCACTTTGAAGATGGAAGTTAATTCTCTTTCCTAATGCACAAGTGAAAATCTGCAGGAATTTTTAAGTGTCCCAACATTTCTAGAGTCGTCTTACGCAATTCTGGTGGCAAACCAGGAGTATTTGAGCAGCAATTCATGCCAAACTGATTCCCAGGCATTCACAAGAATGCGTGTATCTTCATGTAAGCCTTTATTTGCTAGAAGAACTACTTGCCTTGACTCTGAGATGTTTGTTTGTTTGTGGTTTTTTTTTGCTTTGTTTTGTTACACATACACATATTATGAAAAGTCTTTGTACTGAAGAGTCTTTAGTTTGCTGCACTACAGCTCATACATTGCTCAGTGTTCCCTCTGTCACATATCATTTTTCTAATATATCAATTTTGAGCTCCATCAATCAAAGTGGCAAGGAAATTTCAAACACATCCAGTATTTTAGTAGTTGCTAAAATTGGTACAAAACATGAATATTCCTCTTTACTCAAATTAGTTTTCTGTCATGAATATAAGTAAGTATGCCAGAAACTTGAATAATGCTTCTGGTAAGCTTACAATTTATAACTGCAGTTGATCACTTTTCTGAAATCAAAGGCTTTGAAATCTTTATCATCAGAATTGAGAGTGAAGCATTTGCTGCTTTGCTCTTCATTAGACTGAAGAAGCTAATCTCCTTTTAATGATTTATCTCCTTGGTTTGATCTCTATTTGAAGCTGGAAGAAAGCTAAGCTGTTAGATTTTTGAGGTGTTATGCACCACCTTCCTACCAGTAATGTTGCAAAAATAGTTTGGTTCTTGGCTGTACTAAATATGGTTAGAAGAAGAGCGGGGAACTTCCATTTCAGCTTTTTTACATTACTTGTATTGAAGTGCTGAATGTATATGTTCTAGAAATATTTTAACAGTCTCTAGAACCAGTCAAGGAGCAGGGGAGTGAAGGAGGAGCTGTGAGGCATTCAAAATCAACCTTCAGTTCTCCATTATGAATAATAAAAAAGCCTAGTGAAACCAACGTAAGTCTGGACTAGTAAAATCTTACAACTCACAGAAATGTGTTGATGGTTGTAAACATGCACTGATAAGCCCTTGCATCTTCAATATTGTTTTTTGGGGTCCAGTGAATTCTTAACAAAAATAACAATATTGCTTTTATTCGGAGAGGTTTGCGATTCAATATTTATATTTTCATATAAATTTTTGGCCTGATGAATGTCTCTATTCAAAGTATGTCCAAACCTGCCTTCCTCAATTGCTTCTTACTCATAAAGTGCTTGCTTGCTTGCTCATTTCATCCTATAAGAGGAATCTAACCCTGTTTGGCTCCTTTAAAATAATCCATTTCTATAGCCAATTTGCGGGCTTTCTTAGGTGGTTAGTGGTGCATCTCCTCAGGCTGAAGAACTAGGAAACATTTTATACCTTTCTGATATTTAGGTTGCTTGCAAAGACTGTAAATTTTTTTAGTTCATGAGTTTCCTGGGGTACAACTTTGAGGAATATATCCTTTTCTTCTTATTATTATTTACTGCTTTTTCTGTTAGGTATGGCTACCTCTCTTTGGACTATGGAAAATACAAAGCAGTAGGTACAATGTGCTTACCTACATGTAAAGCACCAGGCAATAAATATAGTCCAGGCTTGATATCAGAATTTCAAGTCTTGCCTATATTGGGTTTGGGGGGTTAAGTAAATGAGAAAATTCTTAACTGGTATCTCTTTACCTTGGTGTTCCATCAGTTCTTCAATGCTGAACAAAAAAAAACCCCAACTGTAATCTCAGAACTCTTTTTTTGCAGAAATTTTGAATCCTTATCACTATGATAATGCTAATTATGCAGTGCTGATAGCTGCCCTTGGTGACCACAGTAACTGTCAGGCAGCCTGGGTAAGCTGGCTTCTGTTTTCCAGGTCTCTCCCTGTGTGAAGAAAGATGACATGAATAATGAACTGAATCGTACTTTTCCTCTCATTTTGTAGCGTGGGTTTTGATCTGCTACAGTTAAGAGCGTAAGGAATCTGTGTTGTGTTAACGTGGAAATTCAGGAATACTTTAGGTGAACAACAGTACAGCTCTCTGAAGCTATTTCTTTAAACTGTGTTCTTAAAAAAGAAAACATATGCAAAACCTTTTAGATTTTTTAATGTCATTCTTATGACATAATAGGGAAAGAAATGTTTTTGGATGGGATGTTGAATTAATTTCCTATTAAAACCCTTGACCCCAAATACTTCATATTGTTCTGGCTGTTTGAGAAGTGGAAGAAAAACTTCTGTTTCTCAGATTAATGCTGTATTTGCCATTTCAGTTGATAATTTCTCAGTGTTCCTAACACTATGCTGGGTAACTATGACAGTTACTCACCAATCCCTGTACGTTTTACATTGTAGTGGGTCTGTTACCCTGAAGTATTAATTTGCGTTCAGAAACCTGGCTACATCTTATTTTCATTCTCCTTTGATGCAGTACATTGCTAATGAAAATCAGATCACTAGCTGGATTTATGGACCAACAGCTCTATCTGTTAAGGCTTGAAATAATTCTTTTTCACTTGTTCTTTTGAAACTGGTTCTCTTTGAGCAGTTTGAGTATACTCAGCTAACACTAGCAATGGAGATGACTGGTCATCAAGCTTCTGGTTTAATTTTGGAGGTTGTTACTGACGTAATTAATACAGACTGATACCTGAGAAAACATTTCAGTATTCCACTGCTAATACAACAGTTACTTAAGAAAAAATTCATGGTGGCAGCTGTCTATAAATGAATGATTTTCTACATCTATATTTACTTTAAATGACCTGATATTCATTACCTGATCTGGTAAGCAGATCACTGACTCTTTTGAATGCTATTCCGATTTAACACGACCATTATTGCAAATAAGATGTAGATAGAATTATTACCACCACCAATTCAAAAGATGCATCATGGAATATCACAGCTGTCTGTTACTTTGTTTCTTTTCTATATTCTCGAAGTTACAGAAGCTGAAAATCTTAATATATTTCAAAATATAGCTACACTGAAAAATAGGTGCTGTCATCAGTCTAAGATATGTTAGTGGACCGATATCATCCTATTTCTGTAAGGAAGGCAAATATGCAGTATGAGGTCAGACAGAATCAAATATTAATGATGGCACTACTCTATATTAAAACGTTGCTTCTATCCAGAAAGGCTCTGTATCCGAATAAGGCAAATGACTCACACTGACATCATGAGAAGTCTATGCCTAATCAAACATAAACCAACATAAAACCTGTATATGCCAGTTCTTGCATGTAGAAGAGAATGGCTTTTATAAAAGGATCTTTATAGGAACTGAGAGACATTATTAAATTGCAACCTGGATCTCATAAAGGTCTATTCTCTAGGTGTTAACACTTATAATATTACACAAGGAAAGTAGCCCTACAACTTATTCTATCACTTGAGTCCTTATGTAATACACCAGCAAGTATTCTGGTGCTTCTTGCAAAAGAATCCATGGAGAATTGGTGAAAATTGGTGCAAAAATGGGAAATTCAGCTTCTTGGGCTAATCTAAAATAACGTAGGATTGATGTATAGCTCTTCCTTTTTTTTGGAGGTGCAATGCTGCTGTTAACAAAGTAATGAACAAAGAATGGACAGTTCAAAGAGTTGAAACGAATTTATGAGAACCAGTATTTCATGGTGCGTCTTCAATGCACAAGCACTACGAGCCACGTTACTCACATGGTCACTAACAACAGATGACAGAAAGCTGCTTGGAGCATAAAGTAAAGCAATGTTCTAAGCGATATCAAGTGTCTCGAGTTCTTCAAAACCGCTTTCGTTGTTTCTCCATTACTTAAATAACTATGAACCAATAAGGTTGAAGGAGGAAAGCAGAACTAAGTGACGTATCCACTTCACAGATGGATAGGCAGAACACTAAAGAGTAAGTGATGTACTGGAGAACCCTGTACAAGCTGGTACCCAGACAAAGTTGTTATACTTGAGTTGCTAAACATGCTGTGTCTCAGAACTACTTGTTCCCAGCATGGAGTGTGGGTTGGTTCTTTACATGTTTTTTGTTTTAAAAATGATATCGTCTTCTAGTCTTTTCTAAATAGGTGTAGCAGGATTATACAATCTAATGTTTCTTCACAGTGCCTTATTATCTGTATTAGCTTTTCAGTACTGCTAGCTGTCAGTGTTGTGCTTTTTTTTTTTTTCCTCCCATGTAGCTATTACACTATGAATCTGGTAGAGTGTGGGAGCTTTAGATCTTATAATTTTTATGCTGTACTATGTAGCTTTGGTGTCATGTACTGTACTTAATATTTGTTATTGACTGCCATAAAAAAGCTAAAATTATTATCTGTATAACTAAATATAAATGCATGTATTAAAATTCAAGTTTAATAAAACCTGGCAATCTAAAAATTCCTTTTTCTTGACTGAAATAATTTATCAAATTATCTGTGAGAGAAATAAATATCATCTTCTTGTTACTGCACTGTGTAGTGAGAGAGGAATGACTAAAACTGGGAATGTTTAAGAGTAGTTTTGCCAGCACAAAGTACTCGTTCGCTGTGATGGTAGTTACTGCATGCAGTGCAAGGTACTTGAAAGAAACAGTAAGAAATGTACTGTACAGTGCTGTATAAGTTTGTTCTCAAAAGCAGCTTGATGCTTCTTAGGGATCGCTACCAAAAAAGTGGCTTCCGTCAACAGAAACGAAGCAAAGCAGAGGGACAAATGTGGGCCCAAGTAACGTCAAGCAAAGGTCCTGGCTATAGCTGAAAGTAGCGTAAGGTGGGCCTTGTGCCAAACGGCTGTGCTTTTTGTGTAGCTAGCAGCTCCTCTTTTTGATGGGTAGTCAGGGGTCAGTCTTGCAGTAGGTGACTGCAGCAAAACTAGAGTAAATGGAAGAGTGAGAAATACCGGTCTCATTGGAAAGTCGATCCAATTAGAATGAAAATCTGTGGGTTCAAGGAAGCCCTGGAAAACCTGCTGAAAGAGAAATCCAGCAAGGGCTGTGTAAATGCCTGGGAAACCTGTTCTTCCCAGCTTTCAGTGGCTTGCACTTCAGCTGGGGGAAGTTTTTTAAGTGGTCCTTCTTCAGATGTCTGTTTCCAGTCGCTGTCAGAAGCGGAGATGGGCTACGTGTCTGTGGAACTTTTCTGATGTCCTCAGGACTAGTTCCATATACTGGATTTCTGTAGTGTTTAATAAAAAATGAAAGCAAAACTTGTCTCCTCTAATACTGAACAGAGTAACTCATGGAAACGTAGGAACGATCTAAATCCCTGAAAAGGCAATTAGTCTAATGATTGCACTACTGAAGTAGGAGCGAAACTACCTTTGGATTTAATGGAAGGGAAAATAATTTTTTTTTTTTAAATCAGACAGTGTAACGAAGTGATTTGTAGCAATTTTGCAAGAATTAATGGTTGTCATCTACTGTGTTATACACTCAGTTTTTTGGGGGGAAAATGAGTATGTCTAGGTTGTGTATATGTAATTATACATTAACTGTATATGTTTAACTTTATTTACACTTTAAACACTCCATACAAACTTGTTAGAAGTAGTTGTGCTCTCTATTGTTACAGAAGTTTATTTGCTTCGTGTTCGGCTTTATTAAAGTGAAGTCCTTTATAGATGTCTTGGATCGCTACAACTCACCAAGTTCTGATTTTAAATGACACCATTAGTAAATCAGACTTTTCTCTATAATCAAGAAGAAGTTGGGTTTTTTTAACAAGAGGAAAAAAACCCTGCTCTGTATTGCAGAAAAAAGTCATTAATATATCTGTGCACTATAGAATCAGCTAAAGGCACAAATTTGATCTATGTACTCTCTGATCAACTGACAGTGTACAACGAGTTGATGAACAATGCAGGGTTGGGTTTTTTGGGGGGGTGGTGGTGGACTTTTTCTTTTCATATTATTGAATATATAAGTATTTCCCTTATATTTTGTTAGGTTTTTAACTAAATCTAATTTAATCAGCTTTGAATTAAAGATACAGCTAAAGAATTGACACTTTCTGAAAAATTGTCAATGGAAATTTATAACTTGTTTCTGGTTTAATGGAAAATTCCTCTCATGGACAGAAATGGTGAAATTTAAATTCTTACTGTCGTATTAGGAATAGGAAATTTTTCGAAGCCAGCTGTACTGAAGTACACTATAATAATATTTCTCAGAAGTATAAGTAAAAGAGGATGACTGAAGTGGCAAAATTATAGTATTTTTAATGCATAGATCTCAATGTTCTATAAAGAAATCTGCTTTGAAAGAAATTAAATATGAAGCGAGTCTTGGTCAAAGATGTACAGGAAAGAAATTCTCTGTTATTCTTAGACTCAAGAAATCATATCCCTGTTGAATTAACTCTCTGAAGGGCTTAATTCTGCACACACACTCTAACTACACCAAGATACTGCCCAATAATTTGAATTAAGCCTGATCCCTATTCTATGCAAGTTTGCCACTTATACATCTGATGACTCATCTACACTACATCAAATGATGCATCTGATGACTTAGTCACATCGCTTGAGTGCCTCCATTGTGCACTAGCAGACTTTATGTGAATGCCTCCAGCTGTAGAATTTTGGAGTTGCAAATTCTCTAAACATCCTGATGATGATTCATGCAGTTAATGTTTGTACCCACTTATAGAACTTTATTTCTAGTGTTTAGCTGACTAATATATATATGGGGGGGGAGGGAGGGGATAAAATTGCAACACCTTTTATATCTTCAAAGCCTTCAAACATAAGGAAAAGTCTTGTTCCTGAAAACTTGACATGTATGTAAGGAAAGTTTTAGACTTTTTGTATCAACCTCAGTTCTCTGAAGGCAAGCTCATCCTTCTTTTATTTGTGGATTAGTCAGCAAGGATTTTTATTTAAGGTCTGCCACCTAGTTACATGAAATAGAAGATACGAAGTGCCATAACTGAAGAAAAAATGTTCTATTTTTCCCTTCCCTCTCTGTGGAAATAGTAAAGAGATTAAGGCTATGAGCTAAAGAGAACACACTAAAACTAGCATTTAAAATTTTTCCTTTTTTTTGGTGTGAAAAAGCTGGCTATTGTACCTTTAAGTGGCAGTTTGCAGAGCTTTAAGTTGTAGGAAGCTTATGAGATTTGGACAGAAAGTTAGTATTGTCACATATGGTTCACACTGCTGTAAATTAAATAGACTTCAGGTTTCTAGTCATCAGTGATTTGATCTAGTTCCCGTGGCAGGTAAAGTGCATGAGCAAAGCTTCAAAGCGTTTTTGTTGGCACTACTTCAATCTGATCCTGAATGGTAACTTTAACAAAAAATAAGATACTGAAACAAAAATAAACCTAAGGAAGTATCAGCTTGGAGCTAGTGCTCCCGTAAGCAAGGAGGCTCTTTTGAACAACTCCCCATGGCCCCCACCCTTTTTTAAAAAGGAAATGATAAATTTCAAAACATCCGAATTCGCTTTGTAACTTTAGATTATCTCCTACCTTTTGGAATATGAATATTCTGAGTAACAACTACTTCTGCAAGTCTCTAACTGCTTGTGATTTCCTTAAACTGATCACAGGCCAGTGATTTGATTCCCCCCCCCCCCCCCCCCCCCCCACAC